>NW_010101749.1:0-229 GCF_000699245.1 Pterocles gutturalis
GCCCGGCATGGAGCAGGGGGCGCCAGCCTACCCCCCGGGGTGCGTCACAGCCCGCCCAGTCCACACCAGTTCAGACCAGTTACCTCCCAGTCCAAACCAGTTCAAACCAGTAACCTCCCAGTTCAACCCACTAACCTCCCAGTTAACCACGTTGACTTCCCAGTTGACCCAGTAACCTCCCAGTTGGCCCCGTTGACCCAATGACCCCCCAGGCGACCCCAGTAACCCC
>NW_010101750.1:0-17614 GCF_000699245.1 Pterocles gutturalis
GTGGCCTCGGCAGCAGCGCTGTGCACCTGTGTTATCAGCGCGGGCAGGGCCGCAGCCCGCAATCCCTCCCGAACCAGCCGGCTTTATGATGCTAATGGTGTCCTGTGGCAGTGGGTTTGCCTGTAAGGAGTCATCGTCCTCCTGGGAAAGCTGCGCTGAGTGACTTGGGAGGGAATGACAGTAGTAGGAGGCAGTCCGTAATTATAGGCACTTCTCTTCCAGGTGTTTGAAAGGGATGTAGGTGCTCTGGAAAGAGGCAAGGATTGTAAAGATCCCTTTCTCTCTCTCACACACACACACGCATACGTGCTGTCTCCACTTCTGAGACTGCATCCTTGCTAGTTGCTTGTCCAGGGTTGGCCTGACACCACATATCTCATCCCACTGAGAGATGACAGCAGCTGAGCCCTGTACTTCCCAACCTTGATCCTTTCAGTCTACATACTGAAGGAACTCCTGCTGTACAAAGGTGCAAGATTTCCTTTTTTTTTTTCTCCTTTAAAAAAAATTGACTATTGAAACTCAAGGACAGTTACTTTGCATTTGAAAAAGAGATCAGGGACAGCTACGTTAAATACTTGATTAACAAAGTTTTGATAACAGTGTCTTTCCTGTGTGAGATTCTGAGGTTGGCTGACAGGAAGGCATTGAGGGGTTCACTGTATATGAACTACATTATATCAAGAATCATAGAGCCAGTTGCATCTTCTCTTGTGAAATGTGAGTTTGATTTTTTCTATGTATTGGTAAAGAATAAGTGTAACTGGAAGATTTCATTAAGATTTATCTTCCTGAAGAAAATAGCACTGCAACTATCAGATGACAGAAATAGTAGTACTTTTTGGTTTTTATCACTGTTTTTTATGAGTTTGTTACCAAACCAAAATGGGAAACAGTTGCATGCTACAAGGTACAGTGTTCAAGAAGCTCAGTCAATGGGAACGAGTGGATCCTATCACTTGTCTAGGCTGTCCTTGGGAACAGCATGTAGGTTAGTAAAAATCTCTACTAGAAGCTAGGATGGGACCGTATCGTTTCTGTGTAGTGCCAGTCTGTGGAGAAAATACCAGGGTTGTATTAGAAAGCGTTTTGAAATAGCTGAGTTCCTTGGGGAGCAGAGGTTGGATATTTTTACATTTTATTTCGGAAAGAGTAAAAAAGGCTGAGCATTCCTTGTTGGTAGAACAGCTCTTCAACTTTTCCTGTATATGGAAATGTACTGCTACTGAATGTTGGCATGGACTAAAGCAAGATCGTGGAAAAAGCAATTTGCAGTTATGTTTTGCTTATATTAACACATGGAATCTCAAATCATGGCTGTCCAAGGTCAAAGGTAACTTGGATTATGTCAGTGTTTTCACATTAATAAAAAGTAATTAATTACTTTGCCTAGGACTGCATATATTTAATAGCTTCATTTGAGTGGTAGGATATGATTATTAGAAGAACCATGAAAATAATGCTGGTTAAAATTATGAACTGGACTTAAAGCTCCTATAGTTAAAAGTTATATTTGAAGTACATTTCGAATATAACTGTAAGTTGTATTTCTTTAAAATAGCACTGCTTGATTTCTTAAAAAAAAAATGAAAAAAAAGAAAAGCAAAAGTCTCTCCAATTATTTGCATTGGCAAAGTACGGTATCATCTCTGCTCCAAGATTCAGCATTTCAGCATTTTTGTTCAACTAGTGGTGTGATAGTAATTGCTAAGCCCTGTAAGAACTTACTCATCGTTCATTCACTCCTGAGTTTCTGTTGGACTGCCATTCATTTCCTGTTTGCTTCCAAATTCCTACCTTGTCCTGAAGTCTCCACCCTCTGCTAACATGGCCATACTTGGGTATGTTGTAATTTCAGGCTATAATGGGTGTGGATGGCTTGGAATGACATCACAGAGATATCTCTTTTTAGATGTATATGTAGGGGTAAAAAGGCTTTGATCCATCAGCCAAGGATGAATTGCTACAAAAATTAGTGGAATATGTGGAAGGATTTGACAAATCCAAGTCGAATGTATTAAACTATGCACATTTTAATTTTACAGATGACATTCAGTTTGTATTGTGTTATCTTCCATCTGCTTACCCTGCCCTTGGTTAACACAGGACATAGAATACTATATGATATGTTAAACAAGTTCTTACTGTGGGTTGGTACATCTCCAATTGCAGATGTTCAGCACTGCCTCTTGTAGCAGACATAAGTTAAAGAAAAAGCTAGATATCTAGGTTTTCTTAAAAACAAATTAAAATTACAAACTTAGAATGCTTAATCTTGTTCTTTTAGTGTTTGAATCTCATGGGGGCAAAAGCCTAACTATAAAACAGTTTAGTGCTAGAATTAACTTGAAGAATTAGTAATTAGTTGATTACTAATCTTAATCATTTTTCCCTAGGATACATATAAATGGCTTTATCAGATAATACATCAGTAGATTACAGTTACATATCCATGTTTTGGATGCACCAATTTAACTTCCTGAAAAAGAAGAAGAAAAAGATTTTATTGTAGTGCTGCCTGTGAGCCTTGATACATGTCAGGATTTTGAATCAATTCTGAGATATGGCACTAGATTTTTTTTTCCAAGTATTCTATTTCCATAGTAAAATTATTAGGCTTGTTGGATTGACGAAGAGCCTGCTGTCTCGCCTGTAAGGATACACTAAGAAGCACACGTATACAGCTTTTAGGGCAATTGCAATTAGCTATAGTGAGCAGGACAGTTAAAATTCGTTGATCTACTGAAGATATCAGGGCAATGGCAAAGGCAGCTTTTTAGTGGCCTTAACGTATTTACTGAGTAAGTTGTGGTCTTCTGTAAGTAAATTGTAATACTGGACTGAAACAACCTTGGTACATGTTGAAGGCTGATTTTGTTTTAGTAATTGGTAATTGTCTAGTTTTGAAGTGTTCTATTTTCAATTTTACACCTTTCAGCTTTTTCAATTTTTACAACATAGGAATATCTTTAATTCGGAATGTCTCTACATCAGTTTTTACTAGAGCCAATCACCTGCCATGCATGGAACAGAGACCGTACTCGTAAGTAATATGTTAGTTTTAATTTTTTCTTTTTTCCAGTGGTATTTGCTTGCTGTCTGTTTGTGATCTTGTAATGTTCTGGATCACGTTTAGGGAAGTATGGTCCAATGCATAGTGCTGCATATTGAATGTTCCACTTATGATCCAAAAAGCACACATCTTCTAAATCTGAACTTTTCTAAACCTGTTACTGGAACTCGGGCATATGAGCAAATCTAGTCTTACTAGCGCTCCAGAAAGCTTTGCCTCTTGATCTGCACCTCCTGAGAATATGATCTGCCCCTTACCCTCTTTTACCCTCCATTTCTGTACCCCCAAACCAGACCTTTAGTAGCCCACTTTTCTACTAGAACGTGGATTGTTATGTTCAAAATGTATTGTCTTTCTGTGCGGTATACTCATGACTGTGTTATAACCATAATTATTTAAGATTATCCAGGGATGTTGACCCTTTGTTTACAAAACCCTTATAATGTTCTGAAATTTAGGAATACAGGCTTTAGATTGGAAAGTCTTTCCAAGCAAAGCATTTGTTACTAAAAAGTCTTCTGTACTATTGTGTTATTTCTTCTTCAAGAGATTGCCATTAGCCCTAATAATCATGAAGTCCACATCTACAAGAAGAGTGGGAACCAGTGGGTAAAGGCTCATGAGCTAAAGGAACACAATGGGCACATTACAGGTAAGTGAAGATTGTGCTGTGCCAGACAGTAGATTCATCCGCCCCCTGTTTTCCCCAGCCGAGAATCTGAGCAGGAAATCTGCAAGTGTTGGGTAAATATATCTTTTTATAGGTTGGCATTCCCACTTAGAGGGAGCTTTGCAGCATTTTTCTGGACTGCATGCAATGAATGTTACGAAGGAAAGCCCTCTTCAGTTTCCAGACATTTCCAATAACTGAGCCTTTCTATCAGTTGCTTATTTTTCATCCAGAATTTCATTGCTCATGTCATTCATGAGAATAAATTTTCAGTCTTCTGAAGTAATCTGGTTGTGTGTCAAACTCTCCTGGTGATGGACGCTGCTCTCTTTCAAGTGCTGGTATTAAAACTTCATTGCCTTGGTTTGTGGTTTCCGACAGCAATAAATATCCTTTTGTAGGGACTATATAAACACTTGAAGTGGTCAGTCCTGGACATATGACAGACCATCAGTGAGCGCATTTTACTGCAGTCCCAGAGTATCTGTACATCCGCAATGAAAATGTAAGAAGAGCTGCCACGATGAGTCACAAGGTGTTATTTTAAAAATGTGATTTGTCCTGCAGTAGTCTTTTATATTACTTTTTTTTTTTTCTGGTGATATTTTTATAAGGGCTTTATTCTCTAAGGAAATGAAGGTAATTAATACAAGCACTTGCCCAAAACAGCAATATCCTTTATTCTGTTCTCAACTCAGTAATGGGCAGAAGTATCTGCCCAACAGCATTTTGCAGGAACTTTATTCAATTTATCTGTCTCTTTCTGTCAAAGGGCACAACTGTAATTGCTCTTTTGTGAAGAGTCACTTGGGCTGAGTTTACAAATGACATGATGTTCCCCAAAGACATTTCTCTTGTACCTGTTAGTGTTAGAAGCCAAATATTCATGACTTGGGAAAAGAGCTCACTCTGCTTTCCTGCATAGCATATACCTTTGGAATACCAAATGCTGTGGTTGTCGTAAAGAGTAGACTTAAACTGTGGTTAGAGGCACGAGATAGGCTGATCAAACCGCTTGTTGCCTCTAACGGGAGTAATTCAGCTGCTCCAGAGTCTGATCATAAGGAACAAGGTCCCTTATCTTGCCTTCTGTGTCTTGATTTAAATATTTGTGGTGAGCTGATTCTGTTCACTTATAGGAAAAGCATCATTCACTCTTCTTACTGGTTTAGTTTTCTGCTAAGCTAAAAAGCTGAACTTGCCATGGGTCAGAACACTGGTGCTGGTGCAAGGGTGGTGATGAGAAAGAGGAGTAAACAGAGGCAGGATGGTCCCCTGTCAAAGGCAGCGCAAGATTGACTTATGGAACAGGTTTCAGGCTACCAACCTCTTCAACATTGAACTTTCTAACCATAAACCTATTTTGAAGTAGACCATATATGAATAATATGGTAAAATTAGTACAAATTATTTCCATAACTTTTATCCTGTTTTCAGTTTGTGTGCTTAAGGAATGTTTTGAAAATAGAGCACAGTTATGAAAAACCATTGAAATACAGTTTTGTGGCAGGAGAGTTAAGGATTGCATCTCAAAAAGGGATGCTAAAGAAAAGATGAAAAGTAATGTTGCCATAAGACTTCCCAGTTGAGAACATCCTTCATTGCATAGGAGGGGAAAGAAGCAATGGTTGGCTTATCAGAGGCTTAATTTTGTTATTTGAATTTGTTATTTTTGCTTGGTAAATGTTTCTTGTGGCACAGCTTAAATAGGCATGGAAAAAATGTAATGATTGTATCAGTACATAAAGACTGGTAACTTCTGACCAAAAATCCCCTGCTACCTAAGCTTCTAGATCATGACTGCGGTCTGGCAGCAAGCAGACAGCTATGTGAGAGGTTTGTGCGTAGTTTTAGAATTGCTGGGTTTCAGCTGTTGATACCAGTCTCTTGCAGAACTCGGTGATTTGAAGTCTGCGGGCGGATGGGCCTCAGCCAGTGTGCAGAGCTCCACCTGTTGGCCAGCCGTCAGAGAGGGCTTCCCTAGCGGGGAAATCCCTGTGGAATCTGGAAATCTGGGATCTGCAGTTTTGGTGAAAGCTAGCGGGAGAAGCTGATATCCCTAACAGTTGAAAATGGTTCCTGGAGAATAAGGGAAGAGGGGGAATACTAACATAACATTAATAACTGTCTCTGTAGTAGAAGGCTGTGAGATTGTCTCTGTTTTCGCTTGCTGTAAAGCAAACCGTATAAAGGAAAAATGTTATTAATGTGAACTCTAAATTGCAGGTATTGACTGGGCTCCCAAAAGTGATCGCATTGTAACTTGCGGTGCAGACCGTAATGCCTATGTTTGGAGTCAGAAAGACGGCGTATGGAAACCAACCCTTGTGATCCTGAGAATTAACCGTGCAGCCACCTTTGTGAAATGGTCTCCCCTGGAGAATAAATTTGCTGTGGGAAGTGGAGCTCGACTTATATCTGTGTGCTATTTTGAATCTGAAAATGACTGGTGAGCTGTTTAATTTCCGTTTATACCTTTAACATTTCACAGGAAAGCGAAAGCCTGGATTTTAATGGTGGTAACTAGGTTACTATTTTCCTAATTCCTAAAATCTTCAGGAAATGTAGGGAGTTAGGCCTCATCAGTTCCTTCATGGACTTTTTACATCTTAGGGAGCGGGTTCTCTCTTTTACTTCTTTTCTCTGGTGCAGCATCTATGGGCCTTGGACTCGGCCTGTTTTCAGGTTATACATGTTGACATGGATGTGTTCTGGCTGACTGCTCTAAACATATGTTGCTTTTCTAAAAGTGCAAGAATTTCTGCAGAGTAAAATTTTCTTTATGGCAACTGTATGATTGAGAAAAGAGAAGTGCTTCCCCTCCACACCTCCTTCCAGAATGCATGATGAAACCTTAACTTGAGTCTTTCTTCCATATAGCTTTATTTTGGGCCTTTTCTTGTCATTAAAGAATTCAAGTCTGTCACTTATCTCCAGGGTGGTCTATTAAAAGATGTTTGATCTTGTCATCTACGTGTTCTGTATTCTGTCATATATTCTTGTCACAGGTCTAGGTTTCAGACAGGACTATCACCAATATTTTAAAGATTTTTTTGGACTTTTATGCTTTCCAGCATATTCACTTGTTAACATTTTCTCTGCCTCACTTGTCTGCAGAAGAATCAAAACCCCATATGTTGAAGACAAATAATTTAATGTGATCCTTAAAACTGCTTGTGCCCGATGGAAGTAAATTCAAAGAAAAAGCACCATCCTCCCAAAGGCCATCAAGTGAATAACGGATTTCATTATTATTTTGTAAATAGTTCAGACAGACTAAATCTGCTGAGACACATTTAGGCTAATATTGGTGCATTCAACATCAGGGCCACTTTTTGTTGTACTTCAAATAATTGAGATGTGTACACTGGTCATATCATTGGCAGTTCACCCATTTACTTGTTGCGTTTTATAGTTATTATTAAACAGTAGAAAAGTCGATAGGCAAGAGAGGTGACTGTAAAACTCATTGGAATGAGCTGGAGAGGACTTGTACTTAATGATCTAAGAAAATAGTGCTTCTTAGCTCAATATCATGGTCAAAGCTGAGCTCGTATTCATAGGATGTAAGGGACCAGGCAATTACTGTGCAAAATTCACATTAAGGATTTCCATCTGATGCATTATAAAATTTTGTTAGAAGGGAAATAGGACTCAGTGGAGAGATAAATATTTAACATGAGTTTGTTCATAGTATTTAAAATTTTAATTAAGATAACCATGTAAAGTTCATGGACTGTACGAGGGAATATGAAAGATTTAGGCATAATGTGTGCTTTGTAAAACTGATGTATTTCGTCATTGGCAAGTGGTGATCTTTTTGAGGAGTACTTGATCGATTTGGGGGAGTCGGTAAAATATTTAATATAAATTTTTATATATCTTTTTTTTTTTTCCTTAATTTAGGTGGGTAAGCAAACACATTAAAAAGCCCATTCGTTCCACTGTCCTTAGCCTGGACTGGCACCCCAACAATGTTCTGCTGGCTGCAGGATCCTGTGACTTCAAGTGCAGGTGAAAGAAAATAAAGCATCTGTAAATCAATCTGCATTACTGGTTCAAGTTAGTCAGTAGCATGAGCATGTTGATCCTGCATTTGCTGTTAGAATAGAAGATGGCTCATTGCATACTGTTCTTGTCAAAATAAGATATCCAACTTGAGAAACTCTGGCCTTGGTGCTACTGCATGCAGCCTTTGGACTACTACCATGTATCTGCCAAGGGATACGCCTGAATTGAATGAACTGGTGGGTTGCTTTACTAGCAGTACACAGAAGGAGTACTACTGTGCATGTTCTGAGTGCCAAGGTGTAGTTGTTAGGCTGAAATTAGACTAGCAGGTGCTATCTTGTAGAATACCAGCACTGCCAGTTAGAGTTTAAAAAGCAATATCCTTATGGTGCGGTTCCAAAACTCAGAGTAACTCGGCACTTCCGAAGGCGGTATCTCTTTTTCTTCCCTGAGTCACTTGTTCTTTCCCCTTTGGCTGTGCTCGCTGTAATGTTCTTGCAGCCCTGTGGTGAGCAGGGTGAAGGAATTGATCCACCTGAAACTCAGTGCAACAAAACACATTTTTGAAGAGCATTAAAAAAAAAGCCTGGTAAAAACTCTCTCATTGGCATGTGAGATGAATGGCGTAGTCTTTCAAACTGGTTGTGATATTACACCGTGAGGGATAGGTCCTGCGAGTTGCTCTGTGCTGAGTGATTGGGGGCACTGCAGTGAAGTCTGCATGGGAACCGTCTGCAGAGTGACTTTAATTCATATTTTACTTAGTCATTTGTACCTTGAATACTAATGAAAGCTTCTTTTCTTAAGTTCTTTATGTAATAGGGCAATTTTTGAGCTTCAAAGTGTGTACTAAAATTGACTAAGAAGGAGTGGGAGGGGGAAGTGGGACTGACTATTACATTCATTATTTCAGAATGAAGCCCAGGCATCTAGATTCTATCCTTTGATACCTTTTTATGTAAGGCAAGAAGTTAAATGGAAGCTGGGAAGAAGAGGAGAGTTGGCTCCATTTCCTGGCTTATCTCCAATTTTAAGTAGAACTATACATGTTCACTTCCTTTCACAAAAAATGTGATATAAAGTGTACTCATTCATCTTCCAAAAGCAGCTGCTTTTCACATGTGGAAATTTTTTCATGTGTGTTCATAAACCATCTCGGGACTTTGACGTTAGGTCAACTGAGATATATATATATATATATATGTATGTATATATCTGCTACTTTGGACTTGAGCTCTTTTATCTCCAGGCTTTGTCTGGTGCTTGTTATGTACACTGCATCCCTGATTATGTCCTCTTTCCTGTTTTGGTTGAGAAGTTAAATTTGCATCATTTTCTGTTCAGTATGATTTTTTTTTTTTTAAGAAAGTCAAGGCATGGTTCGGTCAGTTTCCTAGGATCCTAGGAGCACTCTCTAGAAGACTTGCTTAGTCTGTTGTTTCTCATCAGAAAACTCATTCTGTCCTGCATCTTATTTCTCTGAAAATGGGGTATATTTTGAAAAAAACAGATCTTGGTTTAAAACATTTGGGAAACTTTCTGCTCTTCCTTAACATTGTACTTTAGGATGAGTCGTTTTATAGTTTTGCTGCTTTTGTCAAAGAAATCTCCATATAGAAACATTAAAGAAAGGAAAAGTAGTGGAGAATGGTGGTGGGTTTATGTTTCTATTTCTTCCACAAGGCCATGAAAGAATATTATTTTTGGTAAATGCTGAATACAGATGCCTAGAATTTCAGTTCTAGGGAATGTTCAGTTACGTATTAAAGATAATAAAGGTATCTGGGCCTGAAACATGCATCTGCTGTGATAGGTGGTTCTGAAGAAAATTATGAACTGCATCTGCCAGAGCCACTGCCAGCTAATAAGCAACTAAGTGGGAGACATTTTGGAAAAAGAATGGAGGGCAGAAGAGGCCCCAAGGTGATAGGTATTCAGCAGAGGTTTTTTGGTGACTGGCCTAGATGAGCTCCTCTTACATTTGTCTTTAGAAATATATATATATAGCTAAGAGCACCTCATAGGTATCAGTTTTATGTTCTTGCTGGAACAATGTTGCTGAGGGAATGAAAGTCATTTTCCAATGTTCTTTGAAGGCTGGGGCCTTCAAGCTGAGATGCTTTTGGTTTTAAAAGCGAGGGAGACTTTAGTAAGGGAATAGACTTTTTTTTTTTTTAACAGTTATCTTAAAGGTCTTTCACTAGTTAGGAATGATTTTTCTGCCTTGTGTCAAAGGCTCTTGCTTTAAACATCTTGTCCTATTTCCATACATTAAGAGAACCATCCTTTTAGATGTCTCTATAAAATAAAGTTTGTTGAAGGATTATCGTTAGATTATATTTAAACTGATAGAGCCGAATATAAATTCATACTTAATTCTCTGAAAATCTGTACCTAATATAGCTGCAGTTAAACCCTTCTTGTTCCAAATGATAAGCTTTATTTAAATAAGCCGAACATAGGTACTTTTGAAGTGCATACCCCACACATGTAAAAGATTTAAAAAACAGGGAGGGGGGAGCAACATTTCCTTAAACTCACTATAAAATAATTCCTTTTTGTGTTTGACTGCAACCATGAATATTTGATCACAGTTTTTCTTTACTGAAATGTTTCTCTGGTAGTAGTATGGCGTAGCTCACTTACTCCTCCTGTTCAATGGACTCTAATCCTATGTTTGTGACGTCCCAGTAACTTCCATGGTAACAGTCAAGAACACCATATTGTGGCATGTCTGAATCATGCAGAAGGAATTTGATGAAAGGGGGAGGCTTTCTGTTTAAACGTATCTTGAAAATTGTAGTGCTGGGAAAAAAACCTGTAAAAACATTGTGGTATTTCAGGTTTTCAAGGCATTCTTTCAGTAATGAGCCAGAATAAGGTAGCTCAGAGCCCCGTTGCTGGCATTTGGACGTCAGTTTTCTTTCTTTGAAATCCTGCTAAAAAGCAAATGTTCTTAAAAAGTGGGTAATTTCGTAGGTGTTTGTATTAGCTTCTAATTACACAGTGCAATTCGTGGTTTTTCTCTAACTGAACAATTGACTCAGAGAGTTATTAGCACCACAAAAGGATGAAAGCAAAATCTTAGCACAGTGGAAAATGCAAAGGCAGTGTATGTTTTTGTGCCATCTTCTGGAAAAAAAGGAGAGAGCTACAAGAACAGCATTTATGGCAAGCTTATATGCATTGCACCCTTTGTACTATTGCTTTCTCTTTGTATACCGAAGCTTCCCAGCCACTAGAGGCTTGTTTAAAGATATCACAGCATTTTGTTTTGGTAGAATTAGAATTCATCTCTTTGCTTCCAATGTGGAATGTACATGCAGCTCCCAGGAGGTTCTTTCTGTCTTTGTTCATACTGAAATCTTTTCTTTGCAGGGTCTTTTCTGCTTACATTAAGGAAGTGGATGAAAAACCAGCCAGTACACCGTGGGGCTCCAAAATGCCTTTTGGGCAGCTGATGTCAGAATTTGGGGGTGCTGGAAGTGGCGGATGGGTACACAGCGTCAGTTTTTCTGCCAGCGGTAACCGCCTAGCCTGGGTCAGTCATGATAGTACTGTGTCAGTTGCTGATGCCTCAAAAAATATGATGTAAGTATCCTCTCTCTGTTAGTTATTAGCTGTTTGACATAGAAGGAAGCATGTGGAATATTGTGTTTGCAACAATGAGAGCTGTGACTGCTGTTTGCAGTTTTGACAATTTTACTGTAGGTTCCAGGAGTCTCTCTGAGGCCTATATAAATAAGAATTTTAGATTGTCTAATTCAAATTTCTTACAAGAGTTCTTCAGTCTATTTACTTTGGGGTGGGAAAAAAGCATTTGAAAAAAATAACATTCCATTCTAGTGATTGGGGAAACAATATTTCCGTGTAAATGGATTCAAGAGAATCCAGAAGCATGTTCACTCCATAACTGCTAAGACCGTATCCCCAACCAGGATCTGGAAAATAAGTTGTTAATTTCATGACGTGTTAATTCCAACCACTGTCCTTAAGACACTGCTGCTGCAGTTTCATCTTAGACCTTCCAATCCAACAAAATATTTTATTAACTGTTCCTCCTTCTGCTCCTCATCTTGATCTGAATAACTTTTCAGTGTCTGTGGCTTTCTAGCCAAGAAGGAAGAGAGTCCAGATATGTTTTGATAGCAGAGATCTCTGGTGGCTCATCCAGGCATTGCACTGCTTCATTTTGAATTATGGTTCTGATGGCTGCAGCTGTATAAGTACCTGACTGGGGATATCATTAAGTATAAAGTGTTCTAGAATTCTTCTCTCATTTGTTATAAAGTCCAAAAAGTTGACTTAATTTAACATACAGGCTTTTTCCTCCTGAAAATATTATTTCAAGCACTAAAACTTCAAGTGTTCTTGTGTGCAAATTAAATTAATAGCTTCATCAATTTGAACTTTTTTTTTAGGGATATTTTAAAATTCTGTTTACATGCAATACGGGATAACTTCAGCCTTTCACTTGGAATACTTCCTGTTTGTTGTAGATCTTCCAGAACACTTTCATTAGGTTAAAACTTTTTATTACAAATTACAACCTTCTGGTGTCACCTCAGGACAACTGGGCTGCAGTGACTTCTTTTCCAATAATCCTTGTGTGGGAATGGTCTCTATTTTTTGTTGGAGCCAAAGATAAGAGGTTTCAATGAAGTCCTCTAACAAATGTTCTTGTGTTCAGGGTTTCGCAGCTGAAAACAGAGTTCCTCCCACTCCTGAGTGTGTCATTTGTCTCTGAGAACAGTGTGGTGGCAGCTGTAAGTGTCTATTATTTTCTCCTTGTAGAGTGCTCTGGTGTTTTGGAGAGGGAGAAACACCATACATTAAGAAGTTAGTAATAAGCAAGCTCTTCCATAGTGTCAGTCTTTGCATTTCTGCAGTTAACAGCAGCAGAAAAACAAAATGGTGATGATCGTGGTTGTGTTTCCTGATACTCTTTCGTGATGTTCGATTGCAGGGCCATGACTGCTGCCCGATGCTCTTTAACTGTGATGACCGTGGCTTGCTGACCTTCATTTCTAAACTAGACATTCCAAAACAGAGCATCCAGCGCAATATTTCCGCTATGGAACGCTTCCGAAACATGGATAAAAGAGCCACTACAGAAGATCGTAACACTACCCTGGAGACGCTGCACCAAAACAGTATAACGTGAGTGTCTTGGCCGGCAATACGAGGGGAAGGAACGCTCTCCACATCACTTTGGTTTCCCAGGATAAACTGCAAACCTGTGAGCGCTCAGATTTGCCCTGCCCGATGGGTGTAGCTGGTATCCCATCTCCATTTTAGCCCTTTACTAACAGCTGTCTGTTTCTTGGACTTATGTGGAAGCTGGCAAAGTTAATCATTAACACTACATGCATGCTACTTCTGTTTGCTCATGTTCTGTAGCTTGACCACAGTTTATCTTATCACATATGTAGATGGTTCACAAGAGGTTGGCAGCACTGTGCAAAATCTCATTGGCAAAATTCACCTGAAACAGGAATTCACATACCAGCTTCCTATTTCAGATGTTATTTCCATGTGTATTTATTCATCAAAAGGATCGATTCAGGTTAATCGAGTAAAATATCCTTGCATTTAAAAAAGTATGTGAGCCCAGAGGATGCTGACATTTCTGAACCAATTTGCCTTTATTCAAGAAAAATGTTTAGGCTACAGCCACCAAGTGATAAAAGAGCTTTGAGCACCCTTTTTCTTTGCTTATTTTTCTGAAACATTGTACCAAAAATCTAGCATAAGCTCTGGTATACTCATGTCTCCCTTTGAGAGAGTAGGAGTTGAATTCAACCCAAATTTCCCAGCTTTTTGGCTCTCTGGGATGGGTGTCTGTGTTACAGCTATCGCTCTCTCTTTTCAGCCAAGTGTCTATTTATGAGATAGACAAACGAGATTGTCGTAAATTCTGCACCACCGGCATTGATGGAGCAATGACCATCTGGGATTTCAAGGTATGATTTTACTACTGTGTTTATGTGAACAAGGTGCAGTGGTGGGGTTTTTTTAATCTCTAGCATCAACTCCTGGGGCTCAGCCCTAACGGAGATTTTTTTAGCAGTAGGAAATCCAAACTGGAATATTCAAGACCATTAGTGAACTTCATAAGGAAGACAAATCCGAGATTCAGCATAAATGCAGATATACTTTGCTTAGCAGATGGTGCTAATCCAGACTTAATTTTTTAATGTAATCACTTAATGTCCCTGTAGGAATCCCGCTAACTCTTTCCTTCTCCGACCTCTACCTCAGCCACAATGGGGCTGGAACTATCATTGGTATGACATAGCCCACTGCCTTCTTGCTTCCATCCTTTTGGATTCAGCTCCCTGTCTTTCTGCAGAACACGGTCCTGCCCTGTCGTAATTAACTTACCAAAGTAGCAAGAAGTTACCTCAAACAGTCAGGAAATAGAGTCAGCACCGTACTGAAAACCCTGCCAGGATTTCATAACGCGAGTGCTTGCTTGCTGAGGACTGGCCAAGAGAGGTCTCTGCTGGCCTCCCCAGGCTGCTGAGAGCTGTGCGCTGCCTTTTGGGAAAAGAATCGTTTCTCTGTATTCTGTGACGCCAGAAAGCTCTGGTGGGGACAGGAGCCAAATAAGAAATTGAGGTGATATATAAGCTGCTTTAATGGAGTTTCAGGGGAAGGGGGTGGAATCATTTATATATGCATGGGTTTGAAATGAATGGTTGTACTGGTCTCTGGCGATTGAATATGAGCCTAATCTCAGGTATTCAGGGTTTTCACTCTTTTTTCCTTACCGTCAACATTCACACTGAATTATTTAACACAGATACTGTAGCAGGTTGTGATGAAGATTTTTCTCTCTTTCAAGACCTTAGAGTCCTCTATTCAAGGTCTACGAATCATGTAAAGATGGATTTCCGTGATCTAGCCGGACAAACTGCTTGACAGAATGCAGCTCCCACATCTGCACAAACCTGAAAAGGGAGGAGAAGGTGGAATACTTGGAAACACTGAGAAAATACAGCTCGGCAGATTTTCTTTGAATCTAAATTTGGTGAATTGTGTTGGTTTCAAAATCAGCTGTGATTGTTCTTTTTTTATTTTTATGCGGTTGGTTGTTTCATTCCATTCTTTACCAAAGCTGCTCCTTAAGTAGTTTATTGCAGGAAGTTATGAATCACTAACTTAAAAGGGGAATTTTATGTAAATTGTCTGCTAGAAATAATAATAATTAAAAAAAAAGAAAAACTGATTCTTTGTTTTGATGTTCATTAACAGTGATTAAAAAAGGGATATTAAGGGAATTAACTCTGAGGGAGAGGGTAGGAAAACCCTGCACTGCTATTTTATGGCCTTAAAACAGGAAGAGTTCACCTTAACTGGAGGTTTCATAAAGTTGACAGATGAAGACCTGGAGTTCTGAATATCTGGATGTGAAGATTCAGCTGGGCTTCTTTCAGGGGAATTGTTCCCTTGAGGTGATGATTTTGGAGGATGAATGATTTTGTCCTGCTGACTCTTAGTTCTGTCTGCCCGGCATTTAATCCAGTAATAATAGCAAATTAACCTGAATGTCTTTTTTATTGTCCATTTCATGGGTCATCGTTTTCCAAAGACGAATGACCAGAATTACTTGTAGTTGCCTTTTAGGATTTGTACAAAGACTTCTCGCAGTGCAGCGCCTGGGATATGGGGTGAAAGGCTGCATGTGGAAAGTGAGGCAAAAATCTGCTGAGCCGGATTGTAGGAGGACAAATTCAAAGCAAATCACTTTTTAAGTCCGTGAAGCTACACAGGCCTGCGTGTCATGTTAGAGCAGAGCACTCAGCCTCTGAAATTCTGTGTTTATAATGACTGGTGGAGAAATGAAGCACGTGTAGCAGAGGTATCAGCGTGGTCTGGCGTTTGTGCAGATCCTTTGTCTCCAGGTGACTGTATCTTTTTAAGCTCAGTTCTGAGCCTCGGTAGCTCCCTGAGGCATTTGCACGTAACTTGTTTTATTCACATGGTCTCGTTCCTCTTAACTGTGTTGCTACCTTGAGGCTGGAGACAGGCTGTGCTCTGGGGGGGATTATCTGCCTCACAGCATTGCTTTACAAGGTTTAAGACTTTTGTTAAAAATGCAGAAGTGTCTTAAAAAAACCCCAATGACTAAATTTACCACTTCCTCTGCTTGCTTCACCCACTGCTCATCTCAGCTCCGAGTGATTGAAAAGGGAGGGCAGCAGATAAGCTCCCAAAGCTGACAACTGCTCTTGTTCTGCTGCGAGCGAACTGTGTCCATCACGGAGCTGAATCGTTCTCAGGTGCAGTGTTGGTTGTGTGCAGAGAACGAACGGTTTTTCCAGTTCCAGTTCCTTCAGATTTTATGTCTCCCACCTTCTTCCCTTGGCAGCCAAGCGTGGCTTTGCAGTTTCCTCTCCCTTTAAACATAAAATAATGTCTGTTTAACCTCTGCTCTTGCAGTCTGGTGACCTGATGTGTACGATAACTGGTGGTGGGGTTGGGTTTATCAGCTAGGATAAGATGCTACTGGAGTTAAGTGTCTTCTGGATCAAAGTGACCCTACCAGCCTTGGCAGATGGACAGAGGAGCGCGGGTTTGGCTTTGTCCATCTCCGAGTGTACCATTAGGTGCTTATCTCTCACAGACAGCGATGATTTTGTTTCTGAAGTCACTTTTGAAAGTGTGGTGGTTTATTTCCCAAAACTATTAAAAAAAAATGGATTCTCAAATATACATCCCAAATAATATAGAAGAATGGGAAAAAAACATGTAACGAGAGAGTGGAGAAAAGGGATCTCTAAATTTTTGTGCCTTGTTCTTTTTCTGCTTGAAAGGGCTGGAGAAGGTAAAAGGAGCCCGTTTGCTCCACAAAGCCGACAAACTGAGGTTTGAGGAAACTGCCCTGCGTTACTGTCTGAGAAACGCGCATGCTAGAAGTCTGAGATTAAACACAGATTGGAGATATTTATATTAGAAAAGGACTGAGCAAGGGGAATATAAACAACCATCACTCAAGGTGTAATTCAGCAGCACCGGGCTCCTTAGCACGTGTTGTATGTGCTCAGGGTGATGGTGCCTTTGAAAGCGATGTTCACAATAAAGCTCGTGGTTGCAGTCGTAATTAGAGTTAACAGGCTGTTGGGGCAAGAAATGGGGCTCTGCGCAAGCAGGGACGGCAGGGGCTGTTCACTGGAACCTGCCTGAAAACTCCCCAGCTTTGAAATGAAAAGTAGATGCAGAATCGCTGCCGCTTTTCATCTCATCGCTTCTGCCCCACCTCCAAAGAAAACCCAAGCAAAAAAAAAAAAACCCTTCTGGTGTCCTCAGCATCCGTGCAGCGGAACAGTTCCTCTACGGCCGTTCTGCGGAGCCCCTGAGCGTTACAAGATGTGCTGACGAGGATGTGGGAGGGTCTTTGTGCTTAAGAAAAGGGAGGCAAAAGCAGGTAAAGGATTTAGCCAAACCTTGGGTTGGATCTGGCGAGAGATCCAGCAGGGCTGAGCCTTCAGCCGCAGCCTCCGCAGTGCTGGCTTATTCCCCCGTGGGCTGTGGAGCCCAGGGGAAACCCAGGCAGCATTCAAACCGGTGTGTCCCCACCGGAGGCATCTCGCTGTGCTCAGAGAGGAGCTACAGCAGGAGCAGCCTTAAGACCAGGAGTGATAGCAGACGAGGGACCGCTCTGCAGGTGCTGTGGGGGTGATGATCTCCTCTCCCTTCTCCCAATAACACCCTGATCCCTGCTGCAGAAGTGAAGCTGACCCGCCGTTCGCTCGCAGCCCTGTCTGGAAGGGGTCTGATGGGAAGGGATGGGCAGAGGGACAATCTCCTGTCCTGCGTCCTCCCGTCCTGTCCAGGCAAGAGCGGCTGGTCTTGGT
>NW_010101750.1:17825-18114 GCF_000699245.1 Pterocles gutturalis
CTTCCCAGAGGGACCTTTCCCACTGTGTCCTGGCCAGAGCCACGGGGACACACCGCCCTCCAGGGACATCTCGGGATCTCCACACGCATCTGTGTGGGGTGGTGGGAAGGGAAGGGAAGAGGGAAGAGGGAAGAGGGAAGAGGGAAGAGGGAAGGGAAGGGAAGGGAAGGGAAGGGAAGGGAAGGGAAGGGAAGGGAAGGGAAGGGTGGCAGACTTGGGAGAGACGAGCTGCCCGCTCTGTGCCTCCCCCCCCCAGCCTTTTCCTACAGCTGACCCTTCCTTGGGGATT
>NW_010101750.1:18185-18429 GCF_000699245.1 Pterocles gutturalis
TCCCTGGACGAGACCCTGATGTACTGCTGTCTCCCTTCTGCGATGTTTCTCCGGGAGGGAGGGGGTCTGTGCATCCCTCCACGTGTGACTCCGCAGCCGGGGAGCGAGAAGCCGGAGCCCCTCTCTCCTTCCAGCACTTCCAGCAGGAGCTGAGCTCCTGGGCATTACCCTGCCTGGGCAGGAACGGGATAAAAATTCATTGCTCTGAAGCAGGATGGAAAAAAAAAAATAGAGGGGGCTGCGG
>NW_010101751.1:0-2132 GCF_000699245.1 Pterocles gutturalis
ACAGATCCATTTTATTAAGCTGATCTGAAAGAGCAGAGATGGAAGAAAACCTGTTAGATCCCGACTCCTTTCTCCCCTCTCGTTAACGCCTGCTAATTCTCGCTGGTGTGTCTCCTGCTGCCTCCTCCAGCCGGGTTTAAACCTTTCCAGCGACAGGTCTTTCATCGCGTCCCTGGGGAGGCTGTTGCACGACTGGGAGATTTAATAACGACACAAATACCCCGAGCTCTGACATAACCCCGATCAGCCCGGGATCTCCCGGGGCTTCACAAAGGAGAGCAGCTCTGTTTTCATCAGCGGGGGAAAAGGGAAGAGGAAAAATGAAATTATTTGTCCACTGACACCCTAAAATCAGCAGCAGAGCTGGGAATCAAGCCCAGGTCTCCCAAGTCCCAGCCTGGAGCTGTAACGACCACGTTTGAGCCAGTCTGATCTGCCTAATCCCCCTGGATCACTTCAGACCAGCTAAGCCACCTTGTAGGTCATATTTTTGATCAGTTTTCTGCTGGGGTGTGGGTGTCAGTTTTGAAAGAACATGATCAGTTCTGGGTCGTGCCTGGGAACTGGGCTTTGTCCACCCAAGACACCATGTGCGGGCTCTCGCAGGGAACACATCTGGTGCCCCAGCTGAGCTCTCCTGTATTTTAAGGCCAGGAGCAGCACATCTGCAGCATTATTAACATAGATTACAAAATAATTGCAGGGAAACCCATCAAGCCTAGTCCAAAACAGCTCCAGCATTAAGGTCCTTTATAAATGGAAGAAGTGAATTCCCCGTTATGACACAAGGGTCTCTCAGAACCAGCCTCTTGGGCTTTGCAAAGCGACTGGACGCATCTTCTTTTTCAGATGGCTCAAAACTAGGTTCCTGACCTTTTTTGGTCAACAAAAAATCCCACGAGACTTCTCATTAGGGAAGGGAGTTCCTCTTCTGGTTTCCTCCAGCGAGTCAGCCCTGTGAGCCTACAACCACCCCTTTGGTCGGACACGGCGACGGGGTTTTGCTTTTCCTTTTCGCCCATCCTCAGCCTTTGCAGGGTTGTCGCCCGTCGCCAGCCAGCTGCCACGTTCCCCCAGAGGTGTTTGCCTTTCACTTCCCAGTGAAATCATTTTGATCTGCCATCTGGGAGGGCTGCAGAGCTTACCTAGCTGTTAGCAAAAGCTCTGGGACGGAAAACATGAAATGTGGGCGAAGGGATTATTGCCATCGCTATTAAGCACACTTTAGCCATATTTCTCACTCCTCTGGCGTGCCCCTAACCCCCTCCAGATGGCCAGCTCGGGGGTTTTCAGACACAAGGAGCCTCAGCAGCCCCCAACGTGCCTCCCCAGGGTTTGCATTTCCCAGCGCACGCGTTGCTCCATGGAAATCCCGCGGCCTCGCAGAGCACCAGGTCCTGTCCTGGGTCGTACAGCACCTTGGATCCTAAAAGGGAGGATGGAGATGGAGGCTGAAATGGACAGGGCAGCTCAGGATGATCATTTGAAGGATTTAACCTATGAAGATGATTTTTGGACGCAATCTGCATGTTGGCCAGCGAACGCAGGAGGTCACAGCGGCTCTCGCAGGGGTGGTGCGGAGGCAGGGGCCACGGCAAGGGGTTGTGCTGGGTTTTGGGGTGCCCAGGACTCACTGCTGCTCTGGCTGCGTCTGCAGGCGGCGAAACAGCAGAAGCTCTCGGGAGGGGTTCTCTCAGAGCTCAAGAGATGGGCTAACCCACATTGGAAATGCAGGTCCAAAGTCTGGTGTTTTACAGGTGATATTGCCCGAGGGGAGATGAGCCGACGTGACATTTACAGGTTGGGGAAAGAGGAAATGACAGGCAGTCACAGGTCCCTTCACTGCAGTGCAATAAAAGGTGAGTTTCTGGAACAGGTCTTGGAAGAGTCATCAAAGACGGTGTTGGGAAGCTGAATAAAATGCAGCGTGGTTTTAACACAGATCATGTCCAGTTGGCTCTGTGTCTTCCTTGGATGTGATAACGGGCTGCTGAAACAAGAGCCTCGTGGATCTGGATTTAAGGAAAGCACTTGATACAGTGCCCCAAGGAAATGATTATTTTAGGTAGGGACAGGAAAGAGGATAGGGAAGGGACAGCAAAAGGGAAGGAGGACGCTTAGATCCTTCCACA
>NW_010101752.1:0-14656 GCF_000699245.1 Pterocles gutturalis
ACCAGCTACTAGGAAGAAAATTAACTCTGAAACTGAAACGGGGACGTTGTCCTCTAGACTATCTTACATGCACAACAAGAAGGGGAAATATTTGTAAGGAAATTACATGATTTGCAGTCTTCTGGTTGAAAGACAGTCGTTGACATTATGGCAAGAAACATGTAAAAATTATGTCAGATGTTTACTTTAATCTCTTTAAAATTCATATTTTGTTGTTTGTTTGGTTTTTTTTTCTTTTTGGCAACTGCAGTTTTCATACCTCCTTTAGTACAGCATGCATTTTTTTAAATTGTTGTTAGGAATTCGGTTCCTTTGATATTAAGCCCTGAAATGGGACTTTAATACTTCTGCTGTGACTCATTCCGTTGGCTTTTTGGTCTTTGCAATAGACTTCAAAATTTTTCCTTTTTTTATAATTTATTCTTGAGAAACTCATAGGTCTATTTCGGCAGGTACCTTTTCTATACCCTTTCATATACAAATAAGGAGGAATTAAAAGTGTTGCTTCTTTGAGGTTACCATCTTCGGTCTTGAGCTCTTGTGGAGGAAGACTCCCCTCAATTTAAGTGGCTCTTTCCTCGCTCTTTTAGATGGTTACCCAATTCTGTGTTTGCCTGGGACTAACATTAACTGCTGTGTATTTCCATCCTTTACCATTTTTACTTTTATGACAGAATTCTGGGGTTTGCAGAGCCTGATTTAAGAGCACAACATCTCTCTAGCGCTTGCCGGTGTTTCCCAGTGAGTACCATCGGTGGTAACTCCGCCTGAACGGGGCATTTTCTCTTGACGTACACACCTCGATACCCAGCAATTACTTTGGAGTCAGTGGCCAATGTTCCAGGCTGGCAGTTTTCATTCTTCCCGTTGCGCTTGAGCTACTTGTTGGGCTGCCTGTGAAGATTTTTATTGCAGACGTATGAAAAGGTTTAGCCGGGGCGGCGAGAGGCAGGCTGCCGTTATTAGAGCCGCGCTCTACATTATTTATTTCGCTAAGAAGTGAAATCTGATAGTGCTGTCCTGACCTGCCAGGAGTAATAGCATTCGGTTTCTTTTTTCTTTTCAACTGTGTGAAAAAGAAATAAAAGTTTAAATGATATTCTTGAGGTTATTCATTTACACCGAGGAAGTTGTTAGTTACAACTAGAAGGGTACCACGGGTTGTGTTTCTGACGGGTCCTAGCGGAAAGGAGGAGATTACGTGTGTGGATCATTAACCAAACCCTTAAATCTAGTGGGAATGTACATCTTGATTTACGTGCACTGATCTGCTTCACAAGTTCTTAGATAATTACTGTTATTTAAGCACTTTAATTCATAAAAAATCATCAGTTCTTCAGGCAGCTGTGTGGCAACATCCTTCTTCGTTCTGGTTTGCGCTTACCCTGTCCTATTGCTATTTCCATGTCCCTCTAGTATTGAAATCTGCAGTTGTTCCCTTTGCTCCCACAAGCGCTCGAAAGGCACATTACGCTTCGGAAACGGCAGCTTATGGCATTTGCTAATTGCTTTCCAAGCCGTTGAGTTATGGGAGGATATTAAGCAACCGGCACTTGAAAGCTGGGGATCTCTTACATAAAAATATTAGCCCAGATATTTTTATATGTACGCTTTCCAGCGCATCCAGTTTTAGGTCTGATTTTAGACCTTGTGGTAACCGAGAGTGCTCGCGGAGCTGTTGGGAACCCCTTTAAAAAGGGATCACCGTCCTGGACGTGCTCCGGGTGACGTTCGGCTTTGATTGACTGCTGCAATAAAGCCTGCATCCGTGGTGTTATTTCCAAAAGGAAATTCAGGAGGGAACACTGAATACAACTCTGCTTTTGGTTTATTTTTTGATCTTTTTCCATCTCGACATGTGTCTCCAATGTTTCTCGATGGAGTGTTTGGGATTTTTAACTAGGGCTCACTTTAGAAAGTTGCTGGCAGTGAGGAGCTAGGAGGCAGAGCGTACGGCAGCACGGCTCCTACCCAGCATGATCCTTACCAACACCAGCTCTCCCTCCTGCCTTCTCCTGACACCTTCTCTGCCCTGTTTGGCCGTAGCACAGCTGATCTTGGACAAAGGTAGCAGTTCTGGTAAGGTGCACAGTTCATCACCTTTGCTCTCTTCTCTCCTTCTCCTTCTCTCCTTCTCCTTCTCTCCTTCTCCGCACAGGGCTTTTCGCTCTCGGACGATGTATTTTTGTCCAGAGGTGTTTGCAGTTTATCAGTCATTCTTGCTGATAAAAAGTCACAGGCTTCCGGGATCTTTGCAGAGTGGATGAAAATCGGTTGCTGGTGCAGAATAGCAAACCCAGGACGTGCCCCTGTGCTCTGGAGCGAGCCCCGTTTCAGCAGATTGCACTGCGGGGTGTGGGGAGGAGACGGTGCCCAGCTGGGTGTTGTGTTATTGCCTCTCAGTGAGTGGGGTTCCCTCTGAATTGTGCAGGGTTTGTCAATATTCCGTCTGTTAAGAGGAACAGAAGCATTTCTGACAGTAAAATTGGAGTATACACGAGAGAGTTGGGATCGGTGCACATTGTGGGATCTGAAAAAGGCTTTGTCTGGAAGCTTCTCTTTCTCCCTCCTCTTGCTTTCTCGTAAATCAGTCGATCAGATCAAAGGCTGCTCGCTCAGTCCCTTGCCCTCTGTCTAAGAATCCATCCCTCTCGCATCCTCAGACTCTCTGTTGCTAAAGCCCTGCCACATCTGGATTGTAAATGACGTGTGCTTCTAGGAAGAGTCAATGAGAATCACTCAGACCCTGGGAGCAGAGTCCCTGACTTAATTAAAGTTATCAGATCAGTGTGACGCTCAGGCATTAACCATTGCAGTGCTGAATTCTTTGAAGTTTGCCTTTTCCTATGAATTTTGGGGATAAGCAACACATTGCTAAGAACAGTTCTTGCCCTTCTAGTTTAGTTGGGGTTAAAAACCTTTTCAAGCAGGATTTCAGGTAAGATAAAAGGTTTGCTTGAAGTTCCTCCCTTGCAGAGCTGCTGTTGCTGGGCTGTTTGCTTTTCGGTGTGAGTGGAGGTGGGGAAGCTCATACAGCAAACTTCGGGTCTTTCTGCTCTGCAAATAAGAAGAAAATTCAGATGGGGAATGAGAGACAAGGTGATCTATTTTGGACAAAATATTAGTGGTTCAGTAAGTTTCGTCAGCATGTGTAGGGTCCTCTCTTTGTTTATGAATGCCAGCAAAAGTTCTCGAGATCCTGCAGGAATCAAAGAAAGAGGAGTCTCCCAGCCTGGTGTCGTTGTTGGGGGGTTTGACCCCAGGAGTCTTACTGCAGAAGCCTGAAATGCTGTCGGCTGCTTCCTGGATCCCATTTTGAAGGTCTGGTCCTTTAGGGGCTAAGAATGGGGGAAAGGGGGATCTTTAAGGCTTCAGCCTCAGTTTTGAAAGTATGTGCAGGGATGTGCAAAGTTTGGTCTGTGGGCTGCGGTACAGCTCCACCTGCACGGCAATTTTGTGAGTTCAGATGTTACTGGAGTTAACGTGTAGCACTGTATATTCTGCCTAGGTGTGTGGGGAAAGAAAAGTGCTGGTTTTATTGCTCATCAGCGATAGTTGAGTGTGCTAGAGCTTGTCCTCATTTCTTAGAATCCCTTCCTAGCTGGCAGTTCCAGGTGCTGAGAAGGTGAAGTCGAGCGTGTTTTGATTTGTGCTTTATTTAAGTCATACTGAGTCTGTGTTCAATGAACAGTGCAGAGTCGTATAATTGAATCTCGTTCTGGTATATGATGCCATTTTTTATTGTCAAACGTTTGTTGGATGTGATCTGCCATCCCCCACGCTGTAACACACACAGCCTGCTCACCGTGTTGCGATATTCTTTGTTTTCAGGTGAACAATCAGAATAATGGTCAACATAAACCTGTTGGAGAACCTGAAGGTTTACATCAGCAGTCGACCGCCGCTCGTGGTCTTTATGATCAGTGTAAGTGCTATGGCAATAGCTTTTCTGACACTGGGTTATTTCTTCAAAATCAAGGAGATCAAGTCACCAGAAATGACAGAGGTAAGTACAAAAACTTCCTGAGCTAAACAGTGGGAATATGAATTTGAAAAACCTGCCTAAAGCTCATGAGTTGTTTTTTTTTTCCGCCAAGGACCCTCTCATGCGAGTGCACAGAGCCTTATGTCCTTTTTTTTTTTTTTTTTTAATCATTGCCTCTAGTTTCATAAGGACAGAGGCTATCAGTGTGAATGTTTCAGTAGGGTTTTTTTTAGTTTGAGGATGAGGCCAAATCATCTGACATGGATCTCCCCTACTATGGCTAGGAGCCTTTCTTTTTCTTGCTCTATTGTGCCAGCTAGCTTGGTTGTGAAGCTTCTGATCTTACCCAGCAGTACTGTTCTGTACTGAGGGAAACCTTGCTGGAAAGCGCTCAGCCCCCGAGTGTGGTGAGAACAGACCAAGTCACTATATTCCTCCCGTGGGAGGATGTTCTGCCACTGCGGTCGGGCAGTGACTGCGGTTGAACACATCTAACTTTTGCAAACAGCTTGCCCCGTTGTTGAGCTAGCCGTGGTGGTATTTGGGCTTGCTTTGTGAGCCATGTCATTTTTGTTAATGGCTTGGAACTGGAGGTGGGATGGTTCCCGTCGAGGTCTGTGCTGCTCTGGAGAAGTGGCAGCCAGCAGTTAATTTGCTAATCTGGTTGAAATCTTCCCATTTCTTTTAAGGACTGGAATACTTTCCTCCTGAGGTTTAATGATTTGGACTTCTGTATATCTGAGAATGAAACCTTAAAGCATCTCATCAATGATACCACAACTCCAGAAAGTACCGTGACTAGCGGACAGGCGAGATCTTCTACACAGTCTCCACAAACTCTTGAGGACTCTGGTCCCATAAACATCTCTGTTACAATCACGTTGACGCTGGACCCACTCCGACCATTTGGCGGATATTCTCGCAATGTCACACATCTAAGTTCCACAATTTTTGGACACCAAATTGGACTCTCAGGTATGGAAGACTTGACCTTTGTAAATATGAATGATAGCTATATAATCAAATAAAAACTCTCCAGCTTAGTACTGGTGAGATAAATCTTTTGGTTAGAACATGTGTGTTTCCAGATTTGTGGTGAGTATATTCCCGTACAGAGCCCTTCACGTGTTTGCTAGAAAACCATTTCCCTCCGTTCAGCATGGAAAACAATCTGCAGGTTTGCCAAGATGAGGCTTTGCGGTTTTAAATTATTAACCTAATGACAATGGAAGGTAATTTTTAAGCCAACAAAATTCCAAGCAGCAGAAGTTTCTACAGTGACTATCTTCAGTTCTATCCTGATACGTCTTGAAGCCCTTAGCTCACGTTTTGTAGGCAGTGATGTATATGCATTAGAGATCAAGTAGTATGTTGTTTTAAAAACAAAAGGTTTATCTAAAATGCATACATGAATAAGCTTTAATATCACAAACAGCAACAATAAGATGCTTACAGTTTCTGTGGTGTGAAGAGACTGAGCTGCTATGTTGCCCTGACAGTAAGTTTTGACAGGACATTGTACAAAATTAGTAAAAATTGGTAATAGAAACTCATTGAATTTTAGCTTTTAGCCAGGGTTGTGTTTTATAATAATGCCTGAGGGTGTCTTGAACCTCAGAGAGCCATGAAGAGACATTTGCCATAGCCATAAATCTGTATTACGGTATTTGATGTTGTTGTTATGCTGCTGCTCTGAGAGCTATCAGATCCAAGTTCCATTTCCAGTAGCCTGGGTCCATTTTCGGTGTGAATATATCCACATGGCGTTAACATACGCTGCTTAATCTGCAGTTCAACAGCTGCTGGCGCCTTTTTGTTTACACAGATATCTCCAATTTGAAAAGTAAGTGTCAGAAAAAGCAAATGTGGAACAAAGTCTTTGGGAGGAGAGAGGCTAAAGATCTGTGATGTTACATCCTAATAAAATTCTCTGAACGTGCACGAATTCCCTTATAAAGAGTGTTTCATTTCTGAAAGGAACCTAATGACCCCCCTCTTCTGGGGGCAGGAGAGACGAGAAGGACCAGCAGCTGGCTTTTTTGGAGTTGGTTTTGGTTTTTAACTTTCTTTTTGCTCTCTTTGTTGATAGCCAAGATCCCGGATGATTTCAGAGGTACAGATCCAGGGTTCCGGTTGCTGTCTTAGTCGTTTGGGTCCTGTCCTTATCCTAGTGATAGTTGCTCAGATACTTTTGTGAACAAAAACCAGCTTTCCTTCTCTTTCTCAAAGGCAGAGAATCCCACGAGGAGATCAATATTACCTTCACCCTGCCGGCTGCCTGGAATTCAGACGACTGCATTCTCCACGGCCACTGCGAGCAGGTTGTGTTCACGACCTGCATGACCGTGACAGCAGCCAGCAATGTCTTTCCTGTCACAGTGTAAGTGCTTTTTAAACACTCCTTTGTAGGCTGCTTACTGGCTGATTAATTCCTCAGCTGCTTCTCTGAGGTTGTTACTTGCTGATGAATGTCGACTGTGGACATTCTGTACCTTGTCTTCCTTCCCCCACAGTCAACACCCTGTCTTGAAACTTTTGCTGTCTTTTAGCAACACCAGATTTTTAGCAACTCCAGATTTTTCTGTGGATGTTTTGCACTATAGCCCCTTTCAGCATGCTACCTGTGCTTTAAACTTCACTAGGAAGAAAATAATTTGGGAAGATTTAAGAAAGATATCCTGTAATTTAGTTTCACTCCCTTGTGTGAGAGCCAAGGCTCGACACTAAGGTTCTTGTCCTCTTCCCCGCTGAGAGATCGGCGTAAGCTGAGTGCTGCTGTGCTGCCATACCCCAGCAGCTTTGGATCTTGAATCCAAATAGTTTGCCTTTGTCTTCTCTAAACTCTCTGACACTACTGAGTACACCCTGGAGAACCAGCAGATAGACTCACATGAGTCTGTAAAGTCTTCCAAAAGCCAGTGTTTTCCTAATTGAGCTATGGGATGTTGACTTACTGGAACGACATGCAGTGAAACTCTAATCTTAGTATAGGAATCATATGGGTTTGAGACACTTTTTTGGTTAAGCTTTGCTTTTTGTTGTGGTTTCTGGAATGTCCAAAATGAAACTGTGTTTTCTGCTGCTGTTGAGAAGGCTGGGCTTGCCTTGGTTCTGCGAGGTAGCCTTGCTGAATGTGGAAAATGGCAACTGGGTGCTAATTATTTCTGTTTTTCTGCAGTCAGCCACCACATTGTGTTCCTGAGACATACAGCAACGCCACGCTCTGGTACAAGATCTTTACCACAGCAAGGGACTCTAATACAAAATATGCACAGGATTATAATCCTTTCTGGTGTTACAAAGGAGCCATCGGAAAAGTGTATCATGCTTTAAACCCCAAACTAACCGTTATAGTTCCAGATGTAAGTGCCCTGGTGGTTTCATATGTTATGTTGAATAAATCTTTAGCTCTTATTTAATTAAATATGGTTCTGTTCATGTCCTAAACCAGCCATATCCAGTGCTGGTTTATTATGTAGAGCAAGGTTTGGGACAGAGTTGGGTATGCCTTCCTGCCGGTGGGCGTGATGGTCTTCGTGTAATCTCCGTGTGCCTCACAGCTTTTGGTAACTAACATTTTTATTTTGCAATCTTTTGACAAAAGACACTGCCAGTATATGGGATGAGATCTCTAGTACAGATTTTTAACACGAGGAACATTTTGTGCCACAATTAAGGATCACTTTCATTACTGTGCCAGCTGAGTAAAGGGGAGAAAGTTGATTCATGGAGTAATTTCTGTGCTGATCTGATAATTATCGCTTTAATATAAAATGCCAGCTATTGGGACATTGTCAGTAAATGGTTTTAATTCTCTGTGCAGGATGATCGCTCCCTAATAAACCTGCATCTCATGCATACCAGTTACTTTCTGTTTGTGATGGTGATTACAATGTTCTGCTACGCAGTTATTAAAGGCAGACCAAGCAAACTGAGGCAAAGCAATACAGAATTCTGCTCTGAAAAGGTGAGTCTGTGTACTAACAAAATATTGACTCTGATAAGAAAGCAGAGAAAACCTCCTTTTTTACATAGTACCACTGGTTTTTCTTATCTCTGGAGATGTAGATTTAATTCCCTTTCAAAGAGACGTGGGTGTTTCATTGTGGACAGTACGGACGGGTGCTACAAACCACGTCTGTGTGCTTTGTAGATCCTCGGAGTTCGATTCCTCTCCTGTAGAAACGGATTATTGCGGTTCAGTAAGGGCTGTAACGCTGATGTTACTCGCACCGTTTTGTATGAAGCGTTGAATAGCTAGGGTTGAGGAGGTTTATTTATCTTTTATCACAATGGACTGGAAACTTTCAATAAGAGGTGATATGTCATTGTCATGGGTGTTAATCAGAACCAAATGAAAACAATGACAGAGCTATTGAAACAGTCATTATTCAGCATGGCATTGGAGACCTGCACTTTTAATTCACTATTTAATTGTGAAGTAGGAAGCTAATGTTGGCACCTTTTGGTCTTAATGATATTTTGTATTATAAGCTGTTTTGATTTTTTGGAGTTGGTTTTTTTTGTATTTTTTTATAAATTGATTATGCTGAATACAAAACACCTTCAGACTGACTTGGATTCCTTTCCAAGTCAGACTTTTCAAGGTTCTCTGAAAAACACAAGGACAGATATGCCAGCTGCATGCAGATAAGTAATATCACTGTTACGGGATTAAGAATTTGACTTCAATTAAATGTTTTCTTTTTCTTTTGTTTAGGTTGCTTTGTCAGAAGCGTAATCCATCCTCTCCTTTGACTGAGAATGACTGAGAACCATAATCATTGCCTGCTGATCCCAGAATGGGTCTTAACACTCTGTGAATACATTATCTCGCAATGTTGGTTTATTCCAACCAAAGACATTTCAAGTGCCTGTAATTGATTTGTACATATTTATAAAAGTATATTCAGAATAGGTCAGATGATGCACTTGTTCCGCATTGTAGTGCGGCCGGAAACTTTCAGTCTTTACCTGTGGACATAGCCGAATGTTCGTGTAGATATGTTTAGTGATATGGCTACATATAGTCAGAGCAAGATATTTTTGTCTAGCTGCATCTGGGCAGGTTAAGATGCCTTTGCAAGTGTCTCAAACAAACCAACAGATCTTTGGTTTTTTTTGCCCAATGATATGTACAGTGTGTTTGAAACAGTATGCACCTTTGATATAATATTGCATTTCCAAAGCCACCAATCTACTACATGAATTAAATGTGTATTTGTGTGGCCTCATACTTTCTTCCATTTGCTCCTTGCTTGCAAGAAAAGATATCAACATTTTAGATTTTTTTTTTTGAAAAAAAGAAATACATATTCACATTTTAATAGTGCTGTATTTAGGACAAACTTGTGCTTTTATTCATAGTAAAAAAATTAAGAAGTGAAGTCCCATTTTAAAATGTCTCTTATTGAAAAGTGATAAGTTGGATTTTTTTTTTTTTTTTCATTTGGCTTGCTGAATGCCAGAGAATCAGTCAGCATAGAGACTATCTGGAAAGCTTTCCACTTGGCCTCCCATCCGCAGCCCTCAGACCGGGATTGTGCATCTCTGCTGCACAGCAGCTTTCTGTAGAGTTTTTTTTCTAGAAAGTGAAACTTAATCAAAGGATGTATTGTTGGGGACCTGCATAGCCTTGGGCAAGTGCAAATAATGAAAGGAAAAGAAATCCCATCGTCTGTTCCAGAGCTTCACTTTGGGACTCTCCGTCCCTCTCTGAAGGGCAGCTGAAAACGACACAGCCATGAGCTTTGTCCGATTTCCAGTTCATGCTGGCCGCTCGGGGGAAACGGACAAGGAGAGAACTGGGGCTGTTGTGATGAAGGTCAAAGAAACCAGCCGGTAAAACATCCTGTTCTCTGTGTCCGTTCTTAAATCAGAGGTTTTATTCTCTGCGTTTCTCCCTTTCCCATCCTGACTTTTGCTGGTCCTTTCTAACTTCTCACTGAGTAGCCTCCTCGATTCCCAGGAGTCAGGGTTCTCCTGCAGACATTTCCACCACTGCTTTTAAAATCTCACTCGTTGCCTTAATTGACTTTTCATCTTGTCTTTCAGCTTTCTTGTCAGGTAGTGTAACTGGAGGTCTGCACACATACACTTTAAGCTTTTTTTTTTTTTTTTTTGCCTCCTCCTTTGCTAAGTTTCGCTCTAAAAAAAGAAGAAACCTCAGTCAAAATCTCTTAGTCTCACTTATGCTGGCATAAGATTCTTAGTTTATTACCCGTAGACACTATTGACTGGTACCCTGCTGGTCTGTACGTATGGGACTTGGGTAGGTTCACGAGTCTTCAGCATGTTTGAAGCAAAATAGTGACACTTTTCTCCAGAACACCGTGTAGAATTGCATTCAGAACACCTTTATAGGATTTCAGTTACTTAAGTGGTGTTAACTAACGCGTTTTTCTCCGGGGATGTTAAGGCAAAGCTTTAGAGGTGGCCTCGTTTGAAGTCTAGGGATAAAATGAAGCTTCCAGTTTTCTCCTGATGCTGCTATGGGCTAATAGTGCTTCTCTGAAATGAATCAGTGAAGTCCAAACAGGTAGATGGCTTCTCCTGAAAGCTGTCCAAGCTGTTCCTCACTCACACATACCCAGCCTTCTGCATTAACGCTGATTCTAGAGTTGCCTACGAGGGTGGCTTGAACCAGGGACCAAAGGCCAGGAAACAACGTGGTGTTGCAAATTCTGGAAATTCCTAGAAAATACCCAACATAACGCGACTCCTTTAAAAAAACGCAAAGCTGGGTCCTTTCTGTTTCAGCAAATTCAAAATCAAACTCCACATGTCTAAACTGAAATGTGGTCTGTTGGGGAAAACAGATTTTTTTTTTTTTTTTTTTAAATCTGGTTTTGCTATTTGGTAATTAGAGGAACCTGCTTTGCAACTCATCACCCCACTGTATTGGAGTACCCAGAAATAGTAAGATTGCAACCCACAAACGCAGAAGGGCCTTAGTTCATCCCTTTGCACCCCTGTATTGCAGCGGGGAGGTGAGGGTGTCCGTCGGGTTGCAATGCTGCAATACTGAGGAGTATCGGATCGTTCCCAGGCGCGATGTACAAAAGTTAAATGCAGCCAAACAGAAGAGTAAAAAACTTAAAGTTCAGATCATATTGATCTTTCCTTTTTTTGTTTTCTTTTTCTTTTTAACTATGACTTGAATCAGTTTTGATTCTATTTGTACGTGTTTTCTTGTTCTTAGAAAGCTGCCATTTTCTTTTGCGTTCTTCTTTGGCATTACATAGAAAATCTGAGCCTTGGTGTTCAACCCTCTGCAGGTGATTGTAGGGTTAAGATGGCTTGTTTTGGGTTTGGTTTTTTTTGTTGTTGTTCTTACATTTCACTTGTCTTGTTGCATGATGGTTAATAGCTGATTTGGAAATGACATTTCTCTCCTAGATTAATTTTGTGTTTGTAAGATGTGCACATTGCTTTGCAGAATAAAAAAGATGAAGTTTATTCTGTTGTCTTGATTTCTACTGCCCAGTTGCTGTGGAGGTTTCATAAATCAGCAGGAGCTCAGTAGTGAAAGTCCACAGTCGATGGGAATTCCAAACCCTTCGCTGTAGCTATGGTGCAGTGAGTACCTTACGTCGACTTTTTTTGTGCATCGTGGGGTTGGGAATGTGGCTGGTGCCCGTTGTGAGAAATGCAGAATTTGTGACCGAGACCCATCTCTCCCGTTGCTGTTCCTTGATGATGATCATACCTTCCGCTGCCTCCTCACTGCAGGTGCTGTGTCACTTACTCACTGAAGGAAGAGTGTTTCACAGTGTCTGCAGGTGACCGGAGATGGCTGGAGCACGTACACGGATGGCTGCTGAAATCAAGATAACTCACTTGTTAAATTCTAGCTCCAGGTACTGGGCAGCTTGGACGAGTTGCCCATGGGTGTCTTCAGTGCTTGAGAGAATAGGAAAAACATACTTAGTTTTGCTCTTGGAAGCTTGTTAAAAGCTAGGCACTGCGTTTTCACCAAGTGCCAGGCAGCCAGCCTATCTTGCTTCTCTGAAACAGAGAGTTCAGAGCATCCCCACGGTGCCTGGTCAGATCTGGTGGCAAACGTGAGCATTGTTCAAAAGCAAATCTGTGACGTTGTCTTATAATTTTTACTGGGCTCTGAGCATTAGTAGAAAAAAAAGTAGTTTTAATAGAGCAGTTTTTACAAATCCCCTTGGTACGGCCGTAGGAATCCTGGCTGGTTCTGCAGTGGCTGCGCTGGGAGTGAGTCTGTGGCTGCAGTGAGCGCAGCAGTCCTCTGGCCTCCGCTGAATTCTGTCCCTCCGCCAGCCAAGAGGAAGAGAAAGGCAGGCGGACACGTATTCACTTGTTTTCTGTTAAACAAACTCTCTTTCATAAAACTCCAGCAGTCGCTCTTTGGCAAATGCACGGCTTTGTTCGGCGACTCTTGGAGACGTGCAACTTCCTTGAAGAAAATCCTGTTTCCATAGCTCGTGCTGCGTAGAGTTACACTTGAGTAAACTTATAGGAGGATCTACGGTGAGTTCCCACTGGGGAAAGTGTACTTAGCAAATCAATATGGGATTGAATCCGTTTTGTTCTCAAGGAAAGGGGAGCAACCTGCTGCCTGCAGCATTTCCCAAGCCTCTCAACATAGGAAAAGTCTTGCTCTCATTCCACAGCCTTAAACCAGGTTCTTTCAAGGCTCCTTCCTGGCTCCTGATAGTATGAGCAGCTTGAAACTAGGTGGTGTTAGCAGGTGGTAGGATGGGAGGGAGGAGGGCTGTTTTGCTGATATTTGCAGGTGCTGGAAGGTTGGAAGGGTGGGGCGAGCAGAAGGGATTCATTTGATAACACTGCAATCAGGCTGTTTGCTCAGAACGATGATGTTTGTTAACAAACTCCAAGAAGGGCAATGAAAAATGATGTAAAACTTGCTCATCTGGGAAAAATGCACGCGCCGTGTTTGCAATCAGATTACAGCGAACGTTAGCAGGCTGCTGCAGATCGGGATGAGAAGTACCATCTGCCATCAGCGATGGCATTTCTTTAATCGGGTGCTTTGTGCCAAATATTTTGGTATTAGGTGAAAGCATTGCTGGAAAGGAGGAACAGCATCTGTCTTCTCACAGCAGCGCCGCCTTTCTGCGAGCAAATTTCTTGAGCCCTCTTTATAGAATAGAGAGTTTCAAAGAAATGTTCTCAAAAGTTCATATGAAGGAGTGTGCTGGCAGCTGCTGAAACATGGATTGTAAATTCTCCTTCTCTCTTCCCTCCAGCTCTCATCAACATTTTGCTAGTGCTGAGTTCCCTGGCAGAGCGAGGAAATAGATTTGTAGCTCCAGGTAGAAGCCCACGTTCCTGTTAAACTCTTGTGACTTGTTTGTCTGCTGTTTACCGGTGACTTGCAGACTTTTGATTTCTGAGCCCCCCAGATACCCTCCTTGAAGATCCCCGAGGAGCTGCATGCACAGAGGTTCCTTTGTGACGCCCATCGACTGCGGATCCTTTCTGGCAGCTGTAACCCGGGGACTGACCTTGAGGTGTCTGGTCACCCTGGGTTGAACACAGCTCAGCTAAAAAAATAGCAGCGGTGCTGAGAAGCAAGGTGCAAGCTTGCTGGATTTGGATCTTCCTTCGGTACCCATGCCAAGCGATGTTCCTGTCCGTCATCGTGCTACATCGGCTCTCGGGAGGGCTGGCTTCTCTGCTCTGCCCTGCTGGGTGACCTGGGCAGCTCACCGTGTGTTTGCAGGTCTCAGTTTCTCTTTGAAAAAGGGCTTTTACAGCTCTGTGACCTTTGCTGATAGAAGTAATTTCTCCTCAGCTAGAAAATGCATCTGACTGACGGTGCAGCTGCAGGGAAGGGGAGGCGACATCCTACCCCCCAAGGCTTCCCAGCAAAGCCCATCTTCCTTATTTATCCTTTGAAGGTGTTTCTTTACAGGGTGTTAAAGAAACAACTGGGACCTAAACATATATTTCCTTGAGCTCTCTACTGTTAGCTCCTTGCAGCATGATTCTTGCACCTTGAGGAAATAAATAGCAACAAAAGATTTAATCTGCAGCTACAAAAACGGAGCAGGGCAAGCCAGAGAGCAGCTTTTCACAGACCTTTCTCGTGTTTGGGAATGAAGCATTTCACAACACACATGATCATTTATCCTTTAGAAAAGATCCATTCTGGTAATGACCTCTATCTTCTAGCAAGAGGTGAGGAGGATGGCGATATCCTCTCTGTGCTCTTGGTATAAATCACACCACGGGGTGGTTTTATCTGCGGGGAAAGGGCGAGAGCCCAGGAGCAGCTCAGGTGATGTGAGTAAACCCGTTGTCTCCTTGCACCCGCTTCACCCCAAACCCTGGATGGACAGAATTCTTGTCTTCTAGCAGGCACAAGTGGATAAGAAACATGATTTTGTGGCCCGTAGACAGGGCAGCAGCCCTCCCCACAGCTCAGCACCCCAGGCAGGATTTTCCCCCTGGAGTTTGGTTCTGTTGACAGCCAGGGTCCAGGTTCTTCCTGCTCGGTTGTGGGGGGGTCCCAGGTGGGTGGATTCACCATTTTGCAGAGTAACGAGGATGAGCATGCCCCCGAGGGAGAGCGGGGGGGGGGTTTCTCTGGCGTTTAGCTGATGCAGGTGGGCTGGGAGCCCTGGCCCAGCTGGAGCAGGGTGTGGGCTGGAGCCTGGTCCTTACCCCCAGCAGATG
>NW_010101752.1:14721-14958 GCF_000699245.1 Pterocles gutturalis
AGTGTTTCCCGCCCCGCATTCCCGGCTGCTCCCCAGCCAGCCAGGTGACTTGTCCCCCCAGGGGACCCTGCAGAGGTATTTCAGGCAGTAAATGGATGGTTTTGGGTGCGATGGTGTGATAGGAGCAAACGGGCTGCGCTGGAGCTACTGGATTCCTCCGGCCCTGGTGAGTTCTGCCTGCGGGGAGGGCTGGGGGGCTGCAGGGGTGTTTCCAGTGGTGTTTCCAGTGGTGCCTTT
>NW_010101753.1:0-206 GCF_000699245.1 Pterocles gutturalis
GCCGATTTGCCCCCCTCTCCCTCGCGACTTACCTTTTAAGACCCCCCACGGTGTCCTCAGGCCGGACCACGGCCACCTCCTCGGTGTCGTTGAAGAATTTGAGCCGGATCTTGATGAGGCCGGAGCACAGGTTGCTCCCCTCTGCAGTGGGCGGCCCCCTCTCGCTGCCCGGGGCGCTGGGCTCAGTGGCCGGGGTCCCTTGGGGC
>NW_010101754.1:0-18579 GCF_000699245.1 Pterocles gutturalis
TGGGGGTTGCTTCTCGCAACCCGTCGGTCTGTTAGCTGAAGTGACCGGGCGGTGACCCTGGGTAGGGCTGCGTGGGGTTTCTGCTTTATCTTACTGATGCTGGAAACTCGTCTACTCGTCTGCAGTTCCCCCGTTTCCTTTCTGCCTCCTGAATCTCGCCTTGCTCTGGGGCGGTTCGGTTATTTTGTCTTTTACTTCGTTTCCTGCTCTCTCGATCTTTGGGTGGCTCGGTGGCGGTGTGCGCGCTCTGTGCTCCGCTGGTCGCTGTCCCGCTCTCCCGGCCGCCTCTCGCCTGTGTTGTGGCTGAGCCGCCGCTCTGCTATTTACTCTGGCTGTCTTCTGCTTTCCCCTGCCGTAATCAAGGCACTCTGTGCCCCCTTTTCTCTTTTTCCGTTGCAGATTGGCCTTCCTTCTACTTAGGTGGTATCTCATAAACCATAAAAAGCGCTCTCTTGCCATGTTCTACTTGGTCAAGTCCAACATCTCACCTTCCACCTCCGGTGAGGGTTTTCAGACTGGAGGGGTATTTGCTGGGCAGGGGAGAGTAAGGAGTTAATCCTGTAGTAGCAATTCCAGAGGGACCCACGCTTGCCTGAGCTTTCTAGCAACAAGGATTGTGGGAGTGGCAGCTACAGCAAGAAAGCAGGGCAAGAAGGGTTTGTAGTGCTGTAATTTCTAGGGAAACCTGGTGATTGATACAGATGAGTCAATTCAGTGTGTGCTTTTCTCCAGGCTCCTTACCTTCCACAGAGCTGTAGGTGTCTGGCTGCCTGTTAAGGAGGGGAGTGCCTCGGCTGCCTCTTTGTTTCCTGTGAGCAGCACTCAGGTGTTCCTGTGGCCAAGGACAGTGTTCAGTTTCGGGGTGGCTGGCTAAAGGCTGGAGCAGGAAGCTGGGAGTGTGCAAAGTGGAAAGGAACGGAGAGAGCAGGTCCCGTTCCTTAGAAAAGTGTTTCTTCAATGTATACAGTCCAGTGATGGTCTCTGTACCTTGGAGTGACAGTGGCTCTGAAACTGATGGGTTTGGGGAGGGGGATATTGTCTTCTTTTAAAGCACAACATGTTGTAGCTTTTAGTTAAAGAAATAAGGTGCAGGGCCTTAGAGTTATTTAAATCACTAAAATCTCAGTCCAGAAAGCCCATGCTTATTTTGGGAGGAGTTGGCAACTCTTCTTGATGTTTCTTGGGGTATCTGGGCCAAAATCTTGTTGTAGGATACTTGTTTTGGTGTCTCTTCAAAATGGTTAAGATGTTTGGTGGTGGAAGGAGCAAGGTGGTTCCCCAACAGGAAATTATTACTTAAGGTTTTTGTTTTGGTTTGTTTTTTCTGGTGAAGGACTTTTTGCAAAAGTCCACTGGTGGGGAAAACTGGTGTTCTGCTATAACTTTTTGTTACTAATCAGACTGAAACTGTTTTCACATGCCTGTCGAAAGTATACCATCTTAAAATACATTAATTAAAAAGAAGGGGTTTTCTTGTCTATTTTTTCTTTCCTTGGCAACTTCTTTATATAACAAGTTCAACCCTGTTCAGAGTCATCGTTATAGGGAAGCTTTGCAAGACCTACTCCTTGTGATCTCTCTGTACCAATGGTGTTATACAAAAACACTGGGGGATTACATCGAATAAAAATTTGTAGCTTTGTTATTTTCTTGAATTTCTGCAACCTATCCCTCACAATTTTCCTGTCTTTTCTTCTAGGTCTCATGTCTTTCATTGCAAGTAACTGACTGGCAGGGTTTAGGGACCAGCTGAGGCAAAATACTTCCATTGTGTATGTGCAGAGTATAACATCTGATTGTAAATCTTCTGGATAGGCTGTCCTGTGCCAAGAAAGGTTGGTGTGAAAATCCCCCCCTTCTTATTTGGCTGTTCCTTCTTGTTTGCATTTGACTTCTGTTGAATTAAGAAGAAAAAAAGACAGATTTTTTTGGTTAGGTGGTTTTGTTGGTTCTTTTAACCAGATCAGGCCAGCTGGCACTAGTACAGCAGAGACCAGGAGTTCTACTCTGTTTCTCACTGTGTGTTGTCAGCAGAACTGAGAGCTCTGCTCCCGCAGGGCTAGCCTGGAATCTCTGTACTTGGGAATTAGGTGTGCTTGTACCCAGCACCGGGACACTATACCTTTGGATAGCATGAGGGCCTTGTAAAGGTCCTCAGTGTGGCTTTTGATTTGTTAGTTTCCCTAACCCTGAGAGCTGTGGTGCATCACTGGGGAAAGATGGGGGTGTGTGTATATTCACTGCACACTCTCACCTGGGACCAGTTATGCCACATTGTTTCCATGTGTTGTGTTTTTCCTGTGTAACAGAATGACAGGAGTCTGAGGAGCTGCCAGATCACTTTTTTTTTTTTTTAATGTAATAGGATGAAAATGTTTAATCTTGTAAACAAGCAGGCACATAAATCTAGTGACTGACACCTTTTGGAGACCTTCCTGGAGTGGCCTGGTGCTTAGAAGTTATTACTCCCCTTACATCCCATTGAATGGGGGAGTAGAGACCTAATAACTATTGAGCAAAGACTGCTGGTGTAACTGTGGAGGACCAGCTAGGAGGTGTTGGCTCCTTAAAGCAGCTCCTGTGGCCCCTGGTTATGAACTAACAAGCAGTAGGGGGTAGGGGAATCAGCCTGGGCTACAGCTCTCTGAGCGCAGATGAGCGGGTTTCATTTCCACCAGGTAGCAGTTCCTCAACTAGTGAAAAAGCAGAATTTACCAGTAAATCTGATATTTCTTTGCAAAGTGCCTTCCTCTGGTTTTCTTTTAGCTTGCTGTGGCTTTTTTTCTACGTCAGATTATGAAGTATTTGGTGCTGGAATTATCTTCATATCTGTGTGCTGTGCTAAGCCAAGCACATGCAAATATTTCTGATTGGGGAATTGAACTCATGGCTGGGCTTGGCCAAGGGTGCAAAGCTCCTGCTTGAAGTCTGATCCACTGTTAGTTTTGGATGGCTTATCTTGGGGTTGGAGAGGCTGCAGGGTGCTGGGTTCAGCTTTAATTGAAACTCATCAGTAATGATTACAGAACATGTATAGTTGGGACCTTTCCCAGAGATTTTACAAGTGTGGTTTTTTTTTGTTTTTTTTTTGTTTTTTTTTTTTTAGGCCAATCAAAAAAGAAGGATAGGGGAGGGAAGGGTAAAATGTAAAAAATGCTACGAGTCATGCAGAGAGTCCGGTCTCATTCTTTGGGTTTGAAAGCAATCTGTTAAGCTTCTGTGATTACCTTGTTCTGTGATTGCCTCAATTTGTACCAGATGTCTGTAGGGAACCATGTCCTGACATCCTGCTGTTACCTTTACTGGGAAGTGAACAGGACTCTATAGCTACCACTGGTGTGCATTAGACATCTCCTTGTACCTAGATGAGATGGCATGCTTTGCTTCCTGCATGATTTTTGAAGCAATTGCTCAAGAGTAGAGCATAGTGGTATGTTGATGTTTCTTTCACACTCTTTGCAACAGCTGCTCTATGAAGCCTTCAGTCCCATCCCCTTCGGTAGCCCCATGGCTTAGAGTGTTGTTAGCACTGCCGTGGGCGCTTAGTAACTTCTTTTCTTGATCCAGTCTGCTGGCTTTCCTATCTTTTTGCACCACTATGGCACTGCATGGAGGTGACAGTGCTTCCTGGCCATGGTGGGCTTTGGTTGGGCTGTCCTTGCTGGTGAACATGAGGAAAGGGCTGTACACATCAATGCATCCTCAAATGCTGCTTTTTTTCAGAGGAGAGGACAGTGTCATTGTGGCTTTTAACTCTTCCTACTGCAGTATTTTGCTCACCATTTTCCTTTAATGTCTCAGAGCTTTTATTCAGCTTCACTGAAGGTATGAGCATGGGGAGTTACTGTGTATGCAATTATTGCACACATGGATGTTGAATTTTAAGTGTCTGCGAACCTGCTGTATTTTCTGATAAAACACTGACCTTTGGTCAGTTCCTTGTATGCTCTTGCTGTGGTTTATGGTCAACGGGTAATGCCCAGGTCTCTCTAACCTGTTGGACTATTTCTTTCATCTGCTTTAAAGGAAAAAATATGTTCTTTGGTCAGTGAAACTCCTGGTAGTTTGGTGTGATTGTTGTTACACCCTTAGATGAGCAACCATAGGAAACAAATCCACTTAGGTCAGCTAATTTTTGTGTTTTGGTTTTTATATGCAACATTAATCTGTGTTTCCTCTTAAGCTGAAACTGAAAGTGAAATGGTTTGCAATATTTTATGCACAGTCATGTGTTCTCTTCTGGTAAAATCAACACTTGTTCGTGGTGCTTTTAGACTTAGAGTGAGAGAGCCTGGAGCAGTGTTTGATGGAAGACTGATGCAGGGTGCTGAGGCATCTCCTGTAACTGCACGGGTTTGCCTCGGCAGTAGCAAATCAGTGTCCTAGAGGCAACTGTTCTGCAGTTCTGCTGTCACAGTTTCCAATTGGATCCTGATGTGTTTCTTTGAAAGAGAATATTTTCTTAGCTGTGTGTCATTGTGTTAAAGGTGTTTAAAAGAGATGATGCCTTATTTTATTCTCAAAGTTTATGAGCCCTGCTGTCAAAAGGCTTTAATTAGGGCTATGAATGCTGTTTTGAGTTAGCACCATTTTTGGCTGCCTGATTTGATGCACAACTTCCTCTTTGAGGTTCTTGAGGATGTCTGGGCTACTGTCTTAAGAGATTCCTTCAAGATTATTTTGATTTTTCACTGGCTTTATTAGTTTAGATATCGTGGTGGGAGTAGGGGGTTGAAATACAACATGATGGGAGAAAATTCTCCTCAGGACCAATGTGTTCACTGTAGTCAAAGGACCAGTGTCACTTTCTTTCTGTGGATTGTCTCTTTGACTCTCTGTACTGGTCAATGGTTGGTTGTTCCATAAAAGTAAGGAATGTAAGAGGTGTTTATAGCCATGATACATTTGATGTTTAGGAGGAAGACAGACCATTTAAAATTCATTTTCAGGTTTTGGAGAAGCTGTCAAATGCTGAGACAGGGTTGCGTATGCTTTCAGAGCAGACAAGTGTGCTGTTGTTTTGTTGCTTTGTACTCCTTCTGTAACTGCTTTAAGTCGTTTCTGTATAGTGAATGTTCTGAGTTGGATAAGGTGAACAGGCTGCACTTAAATAACTCGGGGGAGTACCAGCTGGTCTCTAAAAATCCTCTTGAAAGTAAATTGTCCTGTGCTCTGAGCTGTTGTGTAGTAGCTCCGTGAGTGCTATCCTGGCTGTTCCATCAGCATACTTGTTTTAACCAAGCAGGGAGCTTTCATCGGGTTCTTTTATGATGTATTGTTCCTTGGACATGTATTCTCAAGTGACCCCCACTGATCCAGTATTTAAACCTTTCCATTGTGAGCATCTTTATAGCTTCTGTTTTTTCAGAAAGCAGTGCAGACATTCCTGGTACTTATGAGTCTGGAAGAGGAGTTCCTGTCTAGCCATATGGCCTGAAGGTAACAAAAGGCAGAGAGAGTGCCACTGTTGGTGGCCACCTGTGTCCATACAGCAATCCTTTTGATTTTTTTGTATTATTTTTTGGTCAGTTTCCTTCCTTGCTTGCCTAACTTGCCAGTCAGGCAAAGGTAAGACAGTTTCATGTTCCTCTTCACTGTTGCTATCAGCTGTGAAATAAATATAAGTTAGAATATGAAGTGGCATTCCTCATTTTCTGACAGATGGATGATCTGTGCTCGTGCTGGCATGTGATAACAAGGAATACATGTGTTTAAAACTAAAATAAGGAGGATATTCCTGTCCTCTAGGTGGCACGACAGTTATTGTATCCAGTCCCACTTTCAGAGGTCCCTTCATTGGCAGTTCTTGTCAGAGACTGTCCAAGTGGCACCTGCATCTGTTTAGAGGCACTATTGCCAAGTGATTAGAGGAACTGCCCTGTCTGCTCCAGGGACTGAGCACTTTGTCACTGCTCAACTGTAAAAGCATGCCAGAGTGCAAGTGTCCAGGGCTGATGCCCCAGCAGGGGTATTTTATTAATCTGGAAGCAAGTCTTGCATTTCTCTCATTCAACACTGTCACTTGCACATCACCAGTGATGGCTGGAGTTTGTTCCAGTGCCCACCACTTATCAACATCATTGAGGAGCACCCTTCTCTCAGTCTGTTTGTGCTTCCTTTGTAATGTTGAAAGACTGGAACTGTGATTCCTCAGTCTTCCCTGTTTTCTGGTAATTTCTAAGAGACAAATGGTAAGAACAGCTTGAATATACCGTGGGGCATTACTGCAGGGTTGTGTTGCAGTTCTGGGCTGATAGAGCTGGACTTGTGGAACACAAAGCTAACCCTGTAAAGACCAGCAGTCTTGTGAGGGTGATAATGCCTTTTCATCAAGGTTTGCTCTGCTTCCTCCTGCCAGGTCCTTAGAAAAGGTAGAAGTATTTTCTTCATGTTTATGAAGAAGTGAAACATAGGATGGGCTTACCAGACTGGCGCTACTTTGCTCAACACCAGAGAGGAGAAACTAAGCTCGGTCACAGATCCAGAAAAACACCTGCACAGTTGCAATTAAGATCTGAATCTTGCCCCTTCCTCTTAGGTGTGGACATGTGCAAATTCCACTTGGGTCCAGCTCTAGTTAGCTGAATCCAAATCCCAGCTCCAAGCTTTGGCGCAGTTTGAGGTGCAAGCTTTCTGCTGACTCAATTTCAGTCCAGCTGCATCTGTAGGCTGGCATCTGAAGAATAATGAACTGTGTTATCATGCTCCCTCCACTGCTGATCTGATATAGAAACCACAGTAATCAGAAGTTCCTGCCTACTTGTTTAAGGGTTTGGGGTTTTTCAGAGAATTGCTAATACAGCAGTGTTACTTATTAAGTGTTGCGTAGGGGTTGGGCAACAGAGCATTTTGAGCCAAATGGAAAAAGGTTTATGAGGAAGTTGGATGTTTTTCCCTTCTAAGTCAAAGTACTGCCCTGATAACTAGAAGATTGCTACAATTCATGTCGTCACGAAATATGTGAAACAGCAGCAGACCTTGGGGAGCTGAAATAAATCTCTAATGGCCAATCAAAACCTTTTTATAATTGTCTCTAAAGTTTTTCTTTCAAAAAGGACAATAAAGCTCCATCAAACAAATTGTGTAATGTGTTTCTAAGTCAAAACAGACAGCTGAGAGTGCTTAGTGTCTGGGTTGATATGTTCACTCTGTACTAAGGCAGTATAAAGAAGCGAAGGTAAAGATGCTCCAGCTGAGGAGGTAGTCAGACAAGCATCCATTGGTGTTGGGTCTTTGTGTTCCATTTAGAGTTTCAGTGCCACTGAATTCTGGAAGATAAATACACACTGAAAGTGTTAGGAGCAAGAAGTATTCACTATGTTTCAATGTATTTTTGCATCAAAGTTGTTATGAGCAGACTGGGGTGTTTTTTTTATTGTTGCTGGAGTGATTGGTAAGGGCATTATTCACATCATAAAGAAGGATGCAATCTGAAGCTGAAAGGAAGAGAAACAAAAACTGACAGCCTCAAGCAATCAGCAGTCATCCTTGAGAGTAGTGGTGAGGGGTGGATTTAAGCAGTCTAATGATTCCTGACAAGCAGGGTATCTTTGCTGAAAGCCTAGCAAATAAATCACAAGTGACTGGGGGGGGGCTCAGGTCTGTCTGGTGCTGGGCCACAGGCCTGCTGGCATACAAAGTATCCTGCCCGTGGCTTGTCAGTTTTGCCATTTCCGAAATGAAGCTGCTGTTGTTGTGTCTTCCCTTGGAGGCAAATGCACAGAAAATGCCTGTAGTTTGGAAGCTGTGTTCCCTGTGATGGGGAAAGTCCAAACTCCAAGCCAATAGCTTTGGTATTCACCAGGTGGTACCATCATTTTGATTTCACAGTAGCTCATGGATGTGCATCCATAGATGCACAAAGGGCCTTGTTCAGCTCATCCTTCACCTGGCTAATGTATTGCGCCCACCACCCTGCTTTTCCTTCTGAAGCCTACTCTAGGAGGGCAGTGGGTCTTAGATGAGGCAAAATCTTGGGGCCTTCTGAGCACTGTTGCAGGCTGGTATATCCTTTTCAGGCTGAATAGTGATGGGGACAGGATTAATGTGGTTATGATAACTTCCTATTTATTCATCTCAGCACTGTTTTGCAGATCAACAAGCTCTCTTCCCTTTTGCTGTCAGTTTTCTCTCTCCTTGCAAAGTCTGAAGTGCATGTGCAGCTGCTGTAGGAGTAGTCAGGCTTCTTCCATAGCTAGAGAAATATGAGGAAAAGCTATGGTATCTGCTGCTAGCTGGGCTGTTCAGTTCCTGTTGGGTTTATGGGCTAGAAGTTAAGTGCGGCAGGGTGATGGGGATTCCTTTGGGTACTTTGGGCTGTATGAGGTGGGATTTGCTTATACTCTCACAACTTGAAGTGCTATGGACAGCAGTCTGTCACAGTTTAGAATATCCTCAAATAAGGAACTTCCTAAGTCTGCAGCACCGTTTCTTTTCCTCTCTTTCCGGTAATCACTGGTTATGTAAAGCGGTTGTGCCTGTGGCAAGTTTTCAAGAAGACAGTGAAATTGAGCAGTTACGGCTTGATATGTAGATTTAAAATGTCAGGTTATATCAAGTGCCTCAGTTTCCCTAGCTGTAAAATGATGCATTGTTCCGCAACTCAACGATGAAATGTTTGCCTACAAGATCGATAGGAGTCACAAGGTCCAGGAAGGGACAAATAGGCATTTAATTTCTTCCAATAATGACATCATCCTGACTGCCAAAAATAAAGTTCTGCTGCCAGAAAGAGAAAGCAGTGCACAAGTTCAGAGTTTTTTTCCTTGTCAATGATGGATACTTTATTGTGGTTTCTGCTTCAAAGACTTTAATTCACTCCTAACTCACATGTGAGACATAAAGATATCTTGACAACTTGTACAACAGGTCCACTGACTGGTGGTGTGTCTGTCCAGGTCTTTATATGGGACATGTCTCGGAACTAGACAAGTTGTTAAAGCAGTCAGGCCTGCAGGCATGTAGCTTTGCTGCTGGAAAGAGCGTGTTTTCATGACCAGTGTCTGATACAGCTGAGAACAGAGAATAGTAGCTAGCAGGCTGAGCTGTAAGGAGTGGTGAAGGATCTGAGGGAAAGCAGTGGTAAGCAGAGGCATTTTTGGTGGGGTGGATTCTTTTCTGAGCTGTCTTGAAGATGTAACAAAAGTGTGAAGAAGGGATGAAAGCTGATTTATAGGGTGTCTCAGCACTTTGCGCTGTTGCTGTAGGGATTGTGGGACCTAGTCCTGTTTATGGCAGCCTTGAGAGCTATGCTACCATCTGATTCTTGCTGCCATGGGAGGGAGCTGCTGATGACATGCTGTGCCTGGAGGAACAGCAGAACCCCACACTGGCTTTAGAGCAGGTGAACTCTTGCATGCTTGGCAGCTGTACTGTTTCCGTGTGTAGCTCCCCACCTGGGAAGATAAAATGTATGCTTGCAGTGTTTGCTCTTGAAATATGTAGTGGTGGCAATGTTATGGCAGAGAGGACCTAGTTTGGTCTCTCTCCAGCACAGCTATGGCCAGTGCTGCCTCTTTTCCCAAGATGGAATGGCACCACCAGCCAGGGCTGTGGGAGAAGAGCGCTATACAGCGGGTGAGGCTTTCCCCTTGGCTTACCCCTCCCAGAACTGCAAGAAGTATGATGTGGGAGGAGATGCAGGTGGAAGAGAGCCATGGAGTGCAAGTTGTCTTGCGGGTCCTGCCTCTCTTTTCCGCCATGCAAATCTGCAGTGCCATCTCTCCTTGAAGCCTGGTGTCAGAGAGGGAATTGTGGCACTGCCTGCTGTTGGCTATAGTGTTGCCACCCCTCATCGGTGGCCCACAGCTGGGAACAGCTGCTCAGGTGAGTGTCTTGTAAGATTTAAAGACTAATACAACTTTAGGATGAGAGGGTGAAACACAAGATGGGACACCAGACCTGAAGGACCTGTGTTGCTGGAGGGGAGCAGTATGTACCATCCCTTAGGACGTACTCAGCTCTGTCAAAAGAGTTGCGATTGTCTTGGGGGAAGCCTTGGAGACTTGCTTTGGGGGAAGCATACACAGAATTCTGTCTTGTGAAAACTGGGATGTGTGGGGGTGGAACGAGGTCTGTCATTCTGTGCTGACAAGGGGCTGGTGGGTGTACTCCTCTGACTGTAATTATGTTTGCTTAAACAGATGCCTCTCCACAGTCCTGCATCCCAATGCAATGTTGAGTTGCAAGGGACATGTCCCACACTGACTCTTTAGAGCTGACTTAAGGGTCTTAAACTTGTGTTTAAAATACCCCCTCCATTTTTGTTTCTTAAGGAAGATGGAAAGAACTGATCCAAAAACCATGTTGTAGTCTTGGCTGTTGAACATTTGAAGGCAACTAGATGTTCCTCAGCAGCAGCTGTTAACACATTAAGCTCACTTGTCTAAGGAATGAACTGAAAATGTGAAAAGGAATAATGTGTTAAAATTAATTGGTATTTCAGTTTAAAAAAAATCATACTCCATAAAATTCCCTGACTTTTAGCACCCCTAAAGCAGCCTTATCAAACAGTCTAGTTTTCTCTGAATCTGAATGCAGATGGTGTTCGCAGCCTTTATCTCCATCTTTTCTCATTCTTCAACTAAAGGTTCTTTTCACCCAATATAAGTTAGCTTTTTTCATCCACCAGAAAATGTCTTAATCTGAATGTAAAACTACCAGGATTCCAAAGTCTTAATGATTAAAAACTCCAGGTAGCATCAGCATGATTACATTTGACTGTTTGGAGTTTGCTCTTAAGGGGTCCACTTTTTTTGAGATTCCATTAATGAATTTGACATTTCAGGAGGAACTTTGGGACTATCTAAGTGCCTTGCATTGATTCAGAGTAATTTTCTAAAACTTGAGGTTTCTGGAATTACTAGTTAACTAAAAAAAAAGTAATTGGCCCTGTATTGTAGTAGTAGGGAGCCATTTTATGGTGTGAGAGAAATCCTTTTTTGTGTTCTCAGGTGTGTTTTTGACCACCCAAGCAGAACTCTATTAGCTGAGGGCTGGAACCCCTCAGGGACTTTAACTGCCTGGGTGGTGATTCTTTGATTCAGGGAAGAGTTCATTAAATTATCATCTTCAAGCCACCTTGTCTTAATTTTTTACCATACGAGTTCTTTGGGTCTTTTATGTCTTTCTTTCTCTGCTCATATGCAGGAATGGACAAACTTGCAATTTGCAGCTGCGATGGGTGATTTTTTTTAATGTCTCTATTTCTGTGGGCTTGCCCTGAGGAGTGTCTTAACTTTACACAGAGCTGAGATGATCCCCTAAGGGGATGGGAAAAACCCCCATCTATTGTAGTTCTCTTCCCCCTGCACACCCATTAACACCTCTGGGTGCTGCAGGTGCCTTGGCAGTGCAGAGGCTGCTCAGCCCCTTTCTGTCTGCGTTGAGGCTCTTGTTCCAGGTGTTTTACCTGTGCAGGGCACTCAGCACCCAGGGAGGACCTTTCTGCCATAACCAGTATATAAGCTTCTGCCTCTTTTTGAAAAGCATAAGTATTTAGTATATATTAGTATTTTTATTCAAAACACAATATTTAGGTCTGTAGAGATAAAGACGGGCACCTTTCCTGTACGTTTCCAGGAATTCATGTGAGGAACATGCACAGGTAGACAGGCTCAAGTTCCTCTTTATAGTTTGTAGTCAGTGTAGTAAGCTCGTGTGGATAGTGCGCTTGCAGAGCCTTGTGCCAAGCTGCTGTGCTCTGCTTTTTGGAGCCTAGCTGTATGGGCACGCCCACAGTAGATCTGGATCTTTTTGTTTGACTTGTATTTTCTGCTTTGGGAATGGAGCAGTGTGCCTCTTTTCCTTCCCACACTGGAGTGGTCTGTGCCTCTTCTTTTAAAGCAGGGAGTGGGAAAAGACAATAGTGCATTTCTTTTTGATTGCCCCTTCCATGAGTGTTTGGACTGAACCAAGTGAGTTCCCTGGCAGTGTGAAATAGTGTGACAAAAAACTGAGTTTTGAAGCCACATTCTGAGCTGCCCTTGGAAAGATGTGGCAGGTGGCAAACTCCCCAAGGAATTGTGTTGACTTCTATTTCTGTTCCATCCTCTTGCTGTAAGAAAGATTACATTGGTCCCTCTGCAGGCTGATGTTTTATTTAGTCTGTTTATTTCCACCTGACTGTGCTCAGCTCTCCCTCCAGCAATTTACTGTAATTCTCATCAATGAAAAAAAGTAGGTTATCCTAGCACAGTTTGTCTAGGTTTGGGTGGAAGAGGTTTTGCTGTGAAGTTTTAGCGAGTGAGAAATCTCTGATGCTGCTCAGCTAGTTTCACCAGCACATCTGGCTACTTGTCTGCAACTTGCAGCTGTAGTGGCTTGTGTTGTGTCACACTTCTACCAGAACTGCAGGAGAACATCTGCCCTTCTGTGTATGTAGTGTGATGTGAACGGAGGATGGTGCAGCTACTTGCACCTTGAAAGTCAGGGAGATTTGTTCAGCCTGTACTCATGTTACAAGGTCAGCTGGCTGTTACCAGCCCAAATTAGCCTGTATGGGTTAATCTGACTAGCTGCAGAGTAATGCTGTGGTCCCCCATGAAGCTTTTGGCATAGGCTAGAGCTGGGTGGGGATGGCAATACTGGTAGAGCCCAAGAAGATTGCTGTGATGAATGTGGGTTTCAAGGGAAATGGAATCTGGGCAGCATAGGCTCAATACTCCTTCAAGCTTCCTGTGGTATGGTGGTTCAGGAAGTGATGTTTAACTCAGCAGGAGTTAGTGTCAGAATATATCCACTGTTTAGTAGTTGTAACATGAACACCTTAGTTTTGGTATGAATTACTTCAAATTGGAAATAAACTTTTTTTATAGGAAAAAATGTGCAAGTTGAGGCTTTGTCTAGCCTACAGAAATGTTCCTTATGTGGACAACTCTTGAAGAGTTTGCACAAAGCCAAGGTCCTGCCACAGGCTTAATGCTAAATCCCTACTTTCTTCTTAATCTCAGGGATTCTGTCTCAAGTTCTCCAACCTGAATTAACATCTGTCTCTCCTCCAGCAAAGTCAAGCCCAGCAGAAGGGTCACCCTGACCAGTTTCAGACCTGTGCCAGGTCCCAGAGAAGAGGACAGAGGGGACTGCACCCTCCCCAGACAGCACAGTCTTCAGGGTTGAGGTGAGTAGCAGCAACAGGAATTTGAATGGAACAGATAAAAACACAAAGCAGCAAAGGCTAAGCCTGTATTTTAGGAAGCTATTGGTCTGATGTAACAATTAAATGGAAAAAAAAAAAAAAACCTCATGGTTAAGAGGCTGCCTGTGGGCTATTGTGTGTTTTGGACCTATTTGAGATTGTGTTTTGGTCTTGGGGCCTTTTAAGCACCTTTGAAAAGCTGTGAAATTCATGGTCTCTTAAATCATTACTGTGGTTTCCTTCAGAGTTTGAATTCCTTTCTGCTTTCACTTCCTTCCTCTTTTCCACCAACACAGTTACTTAAAGCACAGTTGTGAGGGATTGTTACTGTGCTATAGGATTATTCCTCACTAGCGTAGGTCTTTGATGGTTAACAGGCCATCTGTTTAGGCTCCTTGATGCTTTCACCCCATTTTTGGACAGAAGGTACCTGTGCAGCTGCCAGGTTATTGCCCTGGGTGAAGAAGGGCTGGTGGGAAGGTAGTGCCCACTTTCAGCCATGTGCTGCTAAGTTGAAGCCAGCTTGCACCAGAGACTTCTGTGTGCAGTTGTGGGACTTTTCCATCTAATGCTGCAAATGCAAGGTTCACAAGAAGGATTCCTTTCCTCCCTGTCTTGGCATTCACTAGGCATTGTTGTGTTATTGACACTTGCTGTGCTGCTCTCACACCTTTCTTGCTCTGGGGCTTCCTGTACCAGATGTGACTGCTTGGGCTGCTGGTCTGACCCACCCATCAGCTACGCCTGGCTGGATGAGGAGGGAGCACTGTGCTCTTAACCAGCTCCCCTTTCATAGTGGGTGAGGGAGGCCACCCTCTGCACCATGTGCTCTGCCCTCCCTGCATGCCTCTTCCCTTGGGCACTGCCCAGCCACAAGACAGGCTGAGGATTTTCAGCCCTGAGCGTGCACCATGGGGGTGGAGGAGCTTGTGACCTGGGTCCTGTTTTCTCCCTTCTTCCTAGTAGGCCTCCCTGTTGGTTTAGCAGAGTTGTGCTCATGTAACTAGAAGCCTTTGATGACACTTGGTCTGACCTTCCCTTGTCCCTAGATACTTGTTGGGAAAGTATTGAAATAAGCCTAAGTATACACGTTTCTCTGCGTTTGGGGGAGGTGCGCTGGAAGTCCTGCAGTTGTGTTGCAATGTCACCTGAGTGTATCACTTCAGAATATGCTACTGTGCACACAGACTGAGCAGCTCACCTGCGCTCTCAGTAGGTACTCAGGAACTCGTCTGGGACAACTCTGCTTTGTATTCCAGCCTCTGGCACTATGAAGGATGGTCCTTCCATTCCCAGCATCACCTCTTGGCTTTAAAGCCCTGTTTGTGGGTCGTGTTGCTCCACAGCCCTCCATGTGTCTGTGGCAGGAAGGTGTTCCATGCCCCTCATTCACATGAGTAGGGCGTTTCTTGCTGATCCAGTTGTGATTTTCTCAGCCTTTTTGTATAACTGTCAGTGTGTGATGGGCAGTCCTCTCCAGAGATACAGATACGCATCACTAGAAAAATCATTTTCTACAAGACATGGCAAGACCTATGAGCACTGCTGCAAGGCGTGAGTTTATCGGAATTTTTCCTTTAACCCTTTTCTTTCTCACTCTTCTGCAGGGCAAAGATTTCTGGTCTGAAGCAGAGGGTGACAAGAGCTGCTGTGTCTCTGAATCCATCATGGAACAGGTCAGTTTCAAACATGACTGGAACAGGTCAGTTTCAAACATGACTGAAATCAGTGTTTCACAGTGACCATTAGTTCTCTTGTGCACTCGTTCTGAGATACCTCAAAGGGGCTGGCTCTCAAAAAATGCTGGCTCATGTCCTTCTCATCTTCCCCAGAGTTCCTGCAGCAGCCCTGACACTGCTTCTCTCTGTCAAGAATACAGACAAAAAGTGGATGGAACCACTTAGTTTGCAGGCTGCTTCCTTGTTACTTCCCAGTGTGACGTTCTGCCTTTAAATTCAGGCTGGAGGTGTAGCTATTTAAGAGACTACATTGTTTATTGATTAAGCTGCAAACTACTAAAACTAATAAATCAAATTAATACACACTACTGTTATCAATTTATTGCACTGTTTTGTACAATATTAAACACAATTATGATGCTACTATTTATCACACTTTAATCTTATTAACTACATTGAACTGGTATTGATCATCCTCCCTACCTAGTGTTAGGGTGCAGTTCTAACCCTCTTTGCTCTGCCCTCCCACAAGCCTTTTGAACATTAACGTGATGACTAGTTCAGTGGGTTGTTCAAGGGGATTGCCCCTGTTGTCCCAGTGAACCTGGGTCACCAGGTGAGCTTCACTACTGTCTGTAAACATCCATGCTCAGATCATGGAAGATGTATCTTCTGTTGATCTTTGATCATATGCCTTATTGTTCATTTGTTTCAGTTTCTGGACTCTCCTTTTTGTTGCCTTTGTTCCTTCCTTTCTCTGCCCAGTCTCCCTTAAGTAAACAACCCATCCTTAATTACTTGCATTTGTCCCAATTTTGTCTAGACAGTATGGGACCTGTATGATATTACTGATACAGTTATGTAGATAAAGGTGGCCTTGCAAGGTGCCACTCCCCCAAAGGTGCTGAAACTCCCTTTCAATTAGCAGGTTCATCCTAGTTGCATTTTGATTACCCTATGCAGTTGGTGAGACAAACCATTCTACTTTTGCCTTGATTCCTCTCCCTAGTTCCAGTTAAGCCTAAGCATTCTCTTACCTTATAGGCAGACAGTCTGCCTGCCAGAGTAAGGATTTTTTCCTCACTTTATTTCTGTGCTTACACAACATCCTGCTCTTGGCTGCTTCACTAAAATTATTAGATGGTCTCCTGGTTTTCTACAGAGGCCTTAGTTGGTTATGAGGCCCCATGTTCCAGTAGGACCTCTTGCTTACATCGGTCTGACCGCCTCATGGAGCTCCTCAGCCTAACTAATTTGGGCACTGTCCTTCCTTGCTTGAAGGCAGCAAGGTGCATGGCCATGGAGGCAGCATGTGCCTGTTTATTGGGGCGTGAATGTCCCAGTGTAGATGATACCAGACACCAGTGATCTGCCATCTCACTGTCATTTGTTCTTGTGAGCAGCTGTTTGACTCTCTACAGGGAGCTGAACTATTATGGAACTAGTCTAGATCCCTTTGAAAAGAGAGAAGAAATGTGAACCTTGGGGGTTTTTCCAGACTTATGGTGTTATCTCTGTTTCCCACCTTGTTCCTGCTATGCTCTGATTACATTTAAATGGAGAGCTGCTGGCTTTGTTACGCACAGGCAGTAGAATGCCCAATTCAAAAATACAGGGGTAAAAACCTTCCAAGTGCAGAAGTCTGAAGAGGGGGACGTGGGTGGTTTGTGCTGAGTACATATCTTGTTTCAAAAGAGGAGCTCTGATCAGGGTTTCTGTCATTGCCGCAGCTGGAAATGTGCAGAAGATGAGCTGACCTTACACCCCTGGTTTGTAAGAACAGAGCCATCTATCCTTCACCATCAGACAGTTCTGTGTGGGTACATGTCCAGGCATTAGTATGTATTTGCTGAAGTCTTGTGGACTCCCTGGCTAATGCTGTTCAGGATGCCCAAAGAAGGCCAGAAAAATGTGGTCAGGGTTGGAAAACAGCATGTGTGTAGACCTTTTCCTGGGCAAGGGCTTAACAATGATTTTCTTATGTTTAAGATCAATGGATCTGTCCAGATGGAGTGTGCGCTGCTGTATACCTTCCTGGAGGTATCACGCGACTGTAAGTTCAAAGAGCAACTGCATTCCCTGCAAAGCCAGGGGGTTCTGCCTTTCCTGAAAGGCAGCTACTACTATGATGATGAGGTAGAACTTCAGACTGATGGCAATCGGAGTGGCCACTTGCAGAATGGTGAGCTAGGTGAGTGGTCTTTTCTCCCTCCTACATGCCTCTCTGAAGGTGCTGTTTTTCTTTTCCCATCTTTGCTGCTAGTCTGTTTCAGAGGAGTAATGTTTTCTCTGCTGAGAAACTTCCCAGTGTGGCTGGTGGTGGTGGTTGGGATTTTAACAGTTGGGATAAGACTTAGCTTAAAGTGCTTAGCACTGTATCTCCCCATGGATTTCTAGAGCACCCATCACCCTGGGATTTTGTCTGAAGCACATCAGACAAGGGCCACAAAGCTGGTACTAATGATTGCTGCCCTGTGATATTAAGCAGTTAATTTAGGCCTCACACTGCTACTCAGAGAGCATCAGTACTTAGGCTAGGATTTTGGAAACAACTCTTGTTTTGGTACTGTTCCTGCTTCACTAGTCATCTGCAGGATGCTGTTGCCCCTTGTGCAGGATGTGTCATCTGGCATATTGACCTCCACCTAAGCAGAGTGAGGAGAAACTGCTCCCTCCTACAAATCTGCATAGGACTCATGCTCCAAGTGACAATGGGAAGCTTTGCCACAAGGAGATAGGATGAGGGATAATGGTTTCAAACTAAAAGAAGGTATATTCAGACTAGATATAAGGAAGAAATTTTTTACAATGGGAGTGGTGAAACACTGGAACAGGTTGCCCAGAGAGGTGGTAGATGCCCCATCCCTGGCAACATTTAAGGTTAGGTTGGATGGAGCTCTGAGCAACCTGATGTAGTTGAAGATGTCTCTGCTCATTGCGGAGGGCTTGGACTAAATGACCTTTAAAGGTCCCCTCCAACCCAAACTTCTATGATTCTATGAGATTTTGTATTTTAGATGGTGCTTAAGAGACAGGTCCTGACAGTAGTCACCTGAAAAAAATCATGCGCACTCTCTCACTTCCCCTCTCTAGGCAGGGTGTTGGCTGTAGCTGTCCTGTACAAATTTTGGTTGGAGATGTTCTAACCTCCCCTGTAGTGTTTTTGGGGCAGGACGAGGCTGCGCTTCACCTAAACTACAGATGATCAAACCTATTTGCACACTGTCTCTGGTGAATGAGTTGAGTGCACGCAAGGGAGTTGTAGTGCATATAGCTGTCACAAATGCACTGTGAAGGGGGGCTGGGTAGAAAGGAGGTTGTTAATGGAGATGGGCAAAGTGCTAGGGGTCAGCTTAACTGCACTGAACCTAGTCTGACTACAGCCTGTGAACTAAATCCTGCTGTTTGTGTTTGAAGTTTTTGACCCTGAGATAAATGAAGAAGTTGTCCGGATCATTGCTGCTCAGCTCGCTGAGATTGGAGACCAGTTTGATAAAGAAATCAAAGCAAGAGTAGTAAATGATCTAGTGCAGCACTTTCTGAATGAGAATCTGTCTGGAGAGGTGAGTGAAAAACAACCTAACCAGCAGTTTTGCTTTTAAATGTTGCGCATCCTACCTGCCCTGACTTTGAAGGAGCAAGCTTACAACATCTGCTGCTTTGCTAGTTTGCTGCTTTAATTATTGGAATTATTGGAATCTTTAAATTCAGCCCAAACACTTAACCTGTGAATATTTGTTAGGGTCTACAGATCATGGAAGGGGG
>NW_010101755.1:0-2396 GCF_000699245.1 Pterocles gutturalis
CGTCCCTCAGGACGCCCAAAGACCCCAGCAATGCCGCTGGATCTCGGCATGCTCCGCGTCGCAGGGGGCAGAGACAGTTTCCTGCTCCCTGCACGGCAGCTCCGCCGGGACCCCCCGCTGCACCAGAACCCCGTCACTGTGGCACAGCTACGAACTGGCTTTTGCCAGGTTTAAGGCCAAAAGATGTCATTTGACAACCTGCAGCAACATGTGCCTGTGCTGGTTTTGGGAGCTCAAACGTGAGAGCCCCCGGAGAGGCATTTCCCACCACATCCCTCCTGCGATTCCCCCCTGACAACACCAGCCGGGCTCAAATCTCGCCCCAGCTCTGGCTCCTCCAGCCCAAAACCCCGCGGCAGCATTCGGCACCACACTGCTGATCTGGGCAGGAACGGCCCCTAGCTGCACACACGATGTGCAGGAGGAGTTCCCCACCGCACAGTTCCCTCAGAGGAGTTCAGAGGAGCTCCTAAAACAGCGACGAGGAGCAGCACCATCCCCTGGACACACAACCCCAGCACCAGACGCTGTGCAGACGGAGCACCACATTGAGGAGCACTAGGGACGTGCCAGTGCCTCAGACCTGCGCCAACCACGTCTCACCTGGGGTCTTGTCCAGCTCCTGCAGCATTGTGTAGATGCAGTGGTCGAAGAAGAGCTCCAGCACACCGGACGCCTTTCCCAGCAGGGACCGGATGATGCTGCGCAGCTCCCTGCCCACCAGGCAGTATGGGTAGTCTGGGGACAGCACGGGACAGGGGCAGTTCAGCCAGTGCCGTCTGCACTCAGCGGGGTCTTCCTCAGCTCCCCTCACTCGATGCACTAATCCAGCCCCAAGGGATTGCTGTCGGTGAAACGCTGACCCCGCAGGACACACGGGGGTCTCAAGAAGCTGTCCTGCTCCTCCATCCATCGCCAGCCCTGGTACTGGGCGCTCAGAGCATGCACAGACCCACCGGTGGCACAGAGGGAACCCCCAGGCAGAACACCCCTTCCAGAGACGAGCGCGGACGCCCGTGAGCGGGTTCCCGACTCCATGGCAGCAGGTACCGGCCGCGGGTCCTCTGGAGGACGGGTGGCTGGGGACAGTCCCCAACTCGGGGAATTTCACTGGCTTTGTAGGGAAGGGAAGTCAGTTGCCGTGACAGCCAGAACCGAGTGAAAAACTCCCCAATTTATGTGTTGGGTAAAGATCACAGCCCTGCGCCTTTGCTGTTACCAGTTTCCTAAGACAGGTCTGGCACAGAAATAAAAACCTGTCTGGAGGCGGGGGGAGGTGCAGCAAAGCCCAAATGCCTCGGTTTGCCGGGAACGAGCCCGGACTGTGGGACAGGCGCGACCCGACCCGTGTCTGGTGAAAACAGGAGACGTTCCCTTTCCCATCTGTCACCGCTCTGGTCCCGTGTGGTCCCCGCCGTGCCCCCCAGTGCCCCCTGGCTCTGCACGCCTGTGAAGCAGGACCCCCCCCCAAGCAGCACTGACCGTGGGGGTACTGGCTGAGCGTGGGGTCGCTCCGCGGCGCCTGCAGCTTGTAGTTGAGGTACCCGGCCAGGTCCTTCACCCAGACCGAGGGGTTCTCGGGGAACACGCTCTGGCTTTTATCCAGCTCCTTCTGCAGGTCCACCAAGTCCAGCTGGAGGCGACAGACAAAGTCAAGACGGGATGCGCAGGACTGGTCAGAAAGCGCGGAGAGACAAGAGGGAACGCGGAGAGAGAGAGAAGAGGGAACGCAGAGAGACAAAAGTCCTCAAAGGAGGAGACAGCCAAGACTATCAACCCGATGAACAACCTGCAACTGCCAAACCGCGAGCACGGACAGCAACTCACACCCCTCCTCCCGCAGTACCTGACCCCAAACACGCATCCGCTTTAAACCCAGACTATCTGCAAGCTCCCCGGGAGTGACGCCCTGTCCTGTTCAGGGAGCTCAGGCGATGCTGCGGGACCTGAATGGCTGTTTGCAGTTTTGCAGAGTCCAACACTTTGCACGCAGGGGATTTCCATCGTAGCATGTTATTAAACCCCAGCTGGGGACTTTTTGTTGTGTGTTTGTTTCAGCAACCATTTTGTAAAGAGGAATAAGAAAAAAATAGCTGCTGCCACGTCAGAAAACTAAAGGACACTGTCAGTGAAGCCCCCAGAGTGACAGCCGTGCCATGGGGCTTGTATCGCTGAGCTGCGCAGAGCAGCGACAGGACAGCCAGTCGCCCGTCCCGGCCCCTCTCCCCAAGGAACATCCGCCCTCACACACGCAGGAATAATGGGACAACTCTGCTCCGAGCTGTGGATGTGGGGCAGGGCCCGTGCCCGGCGCAGCGGGGAACCCCCACCCCTGCAGGAGGGGGTCAGCGGGGCTCAGGGCACGAGAGACGCGACGCCCGGGGGAGCAGGACCCT
>NW_010101756.1:0-10517 GCF_000699245.1 Pterocles gutturalis
CCTCTCCTCTCCTCTCCTCTCCTCTCTCCGAGTCAGAGGGTGCTGGGGGAGCCAGGCTGGAGCGGACGGAGATAATCCGCTGTTGATGTGCCACAACAGACTGTACCCACCACTCCTTCACATCCCTCGCAGCCTGCGGGAAGCCACAGAGCCAGGTCTGTCCCCCAGTGCTGCCTGTTTGATCCTTCAGGAGCAGCACAGGACCGCTGCACGCTCAGTGCCAGATACGTCTGCAGGGTTACAAATAACCCAGTAACAGATTACTGTGTCACCACTTGTTTGCTCTGTCTGCCACCAGCATTGTCTTACATCTCTGTGGTCACTGTGGCCTCCTTCAGCTGCCATCACTTGTCACCATCAGTCACACGCACTACCCTCAGAGTTGGCCATTAGGCAGATTAGCCTTAATTGGTACTACCCGTCATCACTAATCACTATTATCATTGTCAGCTTCAACACCACCCAACGCCTACAATTCCCAGTTTTTAGGAGCGTGGTGGATTCTCCTGCCCGTGGTGTCTCAAATCCAAGACCAGATGTCTTCTTTGAAAGGGACTGCCTGGCTCGGACATGCCCTGGGGACCCTGCTCCCCAGGCAGGCTCTTCCAGCCCTCCCAAGGCATTGAGCAGGTTTGTCCCTTCTTGGCTTAGAAACCACCTCCTGCCAGTCCCTGCTGCTGGCGACGGGATGCTGCTGCTGCTGCGGTGAAATGAGACCCAGGGTGTGCAGGGTGTGCTGGGTCCCAGCGTGCCTGGGCGAGTCAAGGGGATGCTCAGGCAACCGGGCTGCGCTGGTGTGTCTCAGGTGGGGACTGCATGGGCCGAAGGTAGGACACAGCTGCAGCCCCTCTCCATAGTCCCATCACCCCGCGTTCCCCCAGGATTTTTGGGCAGGAGTAAACCCCTGGCAGCTGAGGCCATGAGCTGGCCTCTTGGGCAGGGTGGGCACCCAGGGTTGGTGTCCTGCTCCAGAATGTACAGAGCAGGAGCTCAAAGCAAGGCGGGTGCAGGGCAGAAGGATGTTCTCCACCCCACCGGGCTTTCCTCTGGGCTCATGGCACTGCTCTGAGCAGCGCTCTGCCCCACATCCCCTGGTGCTGTGTCCCAGGCACCCAGAGCTGCCGCCATGCCAGCAGCAGTGCCTGCAGCACTCATCTGACACACGGCTGGTCCTGGCAAGGAGGGAGCAGCTGCTGTGTGTTTAGGAGAGATCCAGAAAATATCGGGGCGGGCTACGGGGAAGGTCAAACAAACCATTTATTTTTAGGCAGAATGGTCAGATGTGAGTGTCTCTGTTTAGGAATCACATCCAGATGCTGAAGATAAACATCTGGGCTTCACCTCTGTGTTTTGTCTACACTCTCTGAGCGTGGTGCAGCCTTTGGAGCCATCTGCTGAGGTGTTATCGCCTCATTCATCAGCCGCCCCTCACCTCTGGCCAGGGCTCCCACATTCCCTCCAATATGCTGGGAAGGGCTGGGAAGAGCTGGGATTTTGAAGCTCTGCCTGTCGCCTGCATCCACCTCACAGGCTGTCCTGCAGCTGCCACTGGTGCAGTGAGTCTGAGGGCCTCAGCTGCACAGGCATTTTGGCCCTTTCCCTGGGCCCGTGTGGGAACGTGTTTGGTACAACTTTGAATTGGTCATTTCAGGTCCTGGGGAAGATGAGGGCTCTTCACACACCAAGAAAGGCCGGGAAGCTGGTGGAGGGTTTGCGCAGTCTGGGGGGAATGGGACTGGCAGCTTTGTGCTGCCGGCCCCGTGCCTGCAGGGCACCAGTCCTTCGGTGGAGGTTTGTGTGCTGGGTGTCTGCCGCCCAGGCAGCTCATATCCTGTTGAGCAACTCAGCTGGCACAAACAAATCTGTCTGCAGGAGGAGGTCCTGAAACCCTCCATGCAGCCAGCGCTGGAGCAAAGCTGGCAGCGGGACCACAGTACAGGGTGGCACAGGGCGTGTGGCCAGAGCATGCTCCAGGCTGGAGGGTCTGATGCTGGTGGGTGCAGCCTGCTGCCAGTGAGGTGGGTCTCTGCAGGGCTGTGCCATGGGCAGAATGAGAACCCAGAGGCTCTGTTGGATGGCTGCAGTGAGCTGTTTGCCCTGGTGCTGTAGCTGCTGAGTCCTCTCCATTCAGCAGAGCCCTGCTCTCCACGTGGGGTGGTTTCTAGAGAGGCTCTGGGGCTTGCAGCCCCCATGTTGTACGATCTGACAAGGTTCAGGCTCTTTGGACATCTCTACTGCATGAAGAGCTGCTGGCTTGCTGGACTGGAGCCCTGCCTTGATTTGGGTGATCTAACCCATGCAGTGGCACAAGTGATGGACAGGATCTTCACAGTGGTATTCGAATACTCTGCATGTTTCCTCTTTCTTCATCAGCAAAAGGAAAACTGTCCTTGTACCACGTAACCTCTGGGAGCTGAGTAAGAAGGCACATTTTGCTCAGGGAACTACAACCCTGCGGCTTCAGTCATGAGGTGGGATGGGAATCACCACAGTCCCAACAAAACCGAGACCTGGCTCTTATGACTTGGCCAGCCCAACCAATTCAGGCCTGCCTGTGTTGCTCTGGATATTATTTTGGCCCTGGCTTGCCGCTGCCTCGGCTCTTCCAGGAAGACCCCCCCCATATCCCCGGCACACCTGGAGGCAAGGTGTGATGGGAGTCTCACTCAAGTCTATTTACCACCCAATTTCCACGCCAGCTCTGCAGACTTGAGACAGCTGCAACAGGGAATCTGAGACCCTAAAGAAGGACCTGAATTCCTACCATGGTGACAGTTCTGCCTCCCCACTGGTCCTTTCACTGGCAGAAACCCAAGACACATTACATTTCAGAGCCTTGTACCAAGGACTCACCACCTCTGGAAGAAGCCATCAGGATATTGCAACCTTTTCCTTTCTGGAGGTTAGCTCCTCTACCAGTCATTGGGGGAGGTGGGCTTTTGAAGCAGAGTTGGATGAATGCAGCATCAAAATCCTCCTTGGTGCTATGAAATCTTCAAAATCCAGATTTCAATTTCGCAAGTGACCCTTCTGGTTCAGAAGGGACTAAATAGCAAACAGCCTGTTGTTGAGTTGGCATCCTCCATCTGCAGAGCTTTATGGTGGTGAACCTGTGCTGTCTGTTGCGGCTGCACTGTGTGCGTGGGGGAATGTCAAACTTAAATATCCCTTCCATCCTGCGACCTGGAAGAGGCTCACCAGGAGATGTCCCTTCTGTCTCTTGAAAACAAAGCACGGAGGTGAGTGGCAGAGCTGAGGTCAGAGTTCTGGTCCCCAGAACCCCTCTGCGGTCAGCCTGGCTGCAAAGGGGCTTCTCTGGCAGCGGTAAGAGGCTCAGTCTGAGGCCATGGCCAGGAGGAACGATAGCAAACCTGGATGGGAAGTGCAGCTTCATGCTCGCCTGTTCTTTGGCTCAAAGCATCAGGCCCATAAAGATCAAAGAGCTTCTCCTTGTTTTGCTTCATTCTCCTGCTGGGAAACTTTGTGAATGTCCTGGCACAAGCGGCCTTGGAGCACCTTCTCTGTGCAAGTTAGATCCAAGATAATAAAATAAAAAATTTGGTTCCTTCCAGCTTTTCCGAGGGGAAGGGAGTTTGACCACGAGCTGAAGCAGCAGAGCCCAGGAGTGTTGGCTGCGCCTCCAGTCCCAGGTCCTCTGCTTGGGGCTGAGGCAGCCACTGGCTCTGGTGCCCTGGACACAAATCATTGCTTGTGTTTCCCCACAGCTGCCTCCGTGCGCAGGCATCTCTGCTCAGGACATGTCAGCTGTGGATAAGTCAAGCTGACCTTGGTCTGGCCCACTCTGCAGAGTGCTTCATCCACCCCTTGCTTTTCTTCTGTCTTCTGAACCCATTTTTTTCCCCTGAGACTTCAGCCTCAGGTCTGCCTGGAGGTGAGTTGCAGTTGCACATGATGATGGGGCCAATGCTTGCCTCTTTCTGCGGGATGCTGCACTCGGGAGTCAGCACAATGGGCTGAGCAGCATCAGTATGCTTAGTTGACAACCAGCCTGCTAAGCAATGCAGGGTCTGGCTACATGGAGCAGCGTGGTGGCCATGGGGGTGGCCACGCAGGGTCATTCCAGCCCTGCTGACAGCATTCCTGGCCCCTCACCTGTGGCATTATGGGGCCTGGGCGAGTGTATCCCATTGCGTTCAGGCAGGCCACGCAGAGAGACATTTGGAGCTGATTAATTAGTAGAAAGGAAACAGGTCTAGAAATAAGGAACAGCTGGCCATCTGAAATGGAGAGCGGCAGTAAGTTTATTGCAAGGGCCAGAGGCAGCAAGCGGCAGCTTTGGAGAGTTTTGGGGATTCCTTGCAGCTAATTGCCATATGACGAACCCTTCTCGTCTGTGCAAGCAGCCCCCATGGGATGGGGACCGGCTTGTGATGATCTGCAATGCCTCAGATGCAGTTTTTGTTCAGAGCTAGACAGCAGACAGGCTTGTTTTATGCCACCAGTTGAACATGTTTGATTCAAAAAGGAGTCAGTGAAATGTTAGTGTGTTGGTGGCTGTTGAAGACAGTGAGTTGGAGGTCCCAAAGTAGCTGACTGCTCCTGGGAAGGTCTCTCTTCTAAACATTCACTGTCAGTCAGTGCTGGATACACAACCCCAGTCAGATGGGCCTTTTGGTGTAACCTTGTGGGGCGTCTCTAAATGCATCCCTCTGAGCTCCCACTAAAATTAATCTGTTTCTTGCCTTTTCTTGGCACCCTCCTTCTGAAAGTAGGACCCAACAAACTAGAAGATGGGGCACAGGGAGGAAAATAGGGCAAGGCAGACCCTGTACAAGACCGTCTTTGCTGAAAACTTCTGCCTTGTGCCCTCTGCTGAGTCTTCAATCTTGACTTCCAGGCAGGTCTTTTGTTGACTCTTCTGCGTAAGAAAATATCCTTTCCTCAAGCACCATCATTAAATATAGCCCTGTTGCCACCGTATCTTTTCTGAGGTCACAATCTTCAGGATGCCCCAGACATAGGTGGTTGTCCTTCCTGCCCTACCTTGTGCACCCTGTGATACCCGTGTGTCCCCCTCCTCTGTAGCTCAGCAAAAGCTGGTAGGGATGGCACTGGTGTTAGCTCTGACACTGCGGCCAAGCTGGGAGAGGGGACCGCAGGAGGGCTCTGATGGGATGCTGTGGTCTCATGCCTTATCAAACACCCAAGAGCCCTCTTGGGGAAGGGGCTGCAAACCAGACATATAGACACATATGTGGATATCTTCTGTGCTGGGGCCTCCTGGCAGTGCTGCTGGGGTAAGGTCTTGGGAGAAAGTGGCTGAAAATCAGGAGTTTTGCCCTTGTGGAAATTGTAATATTTCAGAATTTGTTTTTGTCCTCAAGAGGGTGGAAAAATCAACTTGTTAAAATCTTCTGTGGGATGGAAAGTTCCAAAAAGAAAGAAAACAAATGAGGGCAGAAACACTCAATTCAGCAAACTTCGTTTTCAGCTCCCACATGCCAGCCCATGCACTCCCGAGCTGGTGGGGCATCGCTAGCCCCTGCTCTTCTCCCTGGGTCAAGCTCCATGGGGGCCAGGGCTCTCATGGTGGGACTCAGGGTGCATAACAGTGACCTGTGATGTGTCATGGGAGGTTTCATGTCAAGCTGACCTCAAACCGTTCCAGTTTGGCTAAACAAGCCTGAGGCTTGGCCTTTGGGAGAAAACCAGAAATTTCTTGTGGGGAAAACATGACTTTTGCAGAAGCTGTGTTTTCCACCAGAAAACTGCTGACCAGCAATGCTGTGGGCAAAGGAAACTTGCCTGAAAAAGAAGAGTGGGATGTCCTGAAAGCGGGGAGAGGCTATGCCATCCATTGGCACCTCTGTCCAGCCAAGGGGTCTCTGCTCTGAGCTCGTTAGCAGAGCAGCGTGGAGTCCAGCCACCTGGGGTTGGATGGGAAGGACCACCCGAAGGCTCCTAATGGAGGTAACCAGAGTCCACAATGGTCACATGGAGTATCTTTCTCCAGCCCAGTTCCCCGGTGTAGAAAAGATGCTTAAAAGTGGGTGCCTGTGGTTAAGTTGGTTACTTTAGTGAGAAGAAGAGGGGAACTCTTCATCTCACATGTGGGGTCTCATCAGGAACCCCTGTTGAGGCTCTCCATCCCCATGAGACAGCAGGATGCCAAGCTGGGAGGGCACACAGAGGGACAGATGGGCAGGTGGGAGTGATCTGCACCTTGGCCAGGTCCAGCTTTTCTTTGCTGGGAGGAACAACAGTAACAAAGTGCCTTGTCCCTTTATTTCCCTTGGGACTGGCCATCCTTGCGGGCTCCTGCCCCCACTCAGGCTGTTGGTAGGACCAATTTATGCAGCAGATGAACCTTCACAAGGTTGGAAAGAAGTTTTCATTTTCTGTGAAAACACATTAATTAATAACACAGGAGATGTTGCGATTTTGTCCATCTGTGGCGAGGCGAGACCCGACAGCACCTAATGTGAACCAGCTATTCCCTGGCTCGGAGCTGCCTGCAGGCACCCCCTCAGCACCCCACTTATAACCCATCATGACTCTTTTTTTGGAGAGTTTTGACCGGGGAAGCTGCTGGTGTGGGAGGGGACAGTCTCACTGTTTTGGGAAACGTGGATCCTGGGGGTTCAGGCACCTGTGAGGGTGTGCGTGCCTGACCCAGGTGATAAAATGAAGGACGTTTGGGTGCTGGTCCTTGTGAGATGCCTGCTCTGGTTGCAGGTGGGCACTGTGAGTGATGCCTGCATGGTGCTGGGATGGTGGCACGGCATCTGGGCACAGCAGGGATGCGGGGGCCCTGGAGTGGATGATGCCATGCACGAGCTGGGGTGGGAGGAGTGAGTAATGCAGGAGAGGTGGCTCCATCACAGAGCTGGGGCATCTCTAGGGGTGCCCTCCTCAGCCCCACGGCTGTGGGCATGTGGGACACTGCCCCTCCAACCTGCTGCCCTGGCTGCAGAGCCCCGTGGCTGGGAGGAGGACTTGGAGGTGCTTTGTCCGGGAGCGGTGAGCCAGAGCCCGTGCTTGGCACGGGAGCCAGCAGGCAGCCGGCCCCGCAGGGCAGAGCTCTGCTTAATTGGGCTAATTAGAGTGTAACACCTAAGAGAGCTTCCAAATGGGCAGCATGTTTGGGATGTCATGTATCCTGGGTGTTTTCCCTGCTTTACCTGTTCCCACTGCCAGAGGAACAAAGGAGAGTGCTGGAGCTCAGTGCTGCAGGGGTCACCCCACCGCCCACCCTCGCTGCTCTCCATCCATCGCCTCTTGCCCCTGGGCTGCTCCTGCCCATGGCTCCTGTCACTCTTCGCCAGAGCTTGTCCTGGATTTTGGCTGCTCCCCTGCAAAATTCAGCACCGAGTACCCACCACCCGGGACTGGACCCATACCCAGAGTGGTGCAGCCAGGGTGTGCAGGTGAGACCCCCACAGTGCCCTGTGCCTGGTCCCAGCACTGCTGGAATCCTGCTGGTTAACAGGGGCTGCTAATTAGCAGCCAGGCGTGGCAGCAGACAGGACCCCTGCACCTTCCATTCCCAGTCTGAACTGGTGGGCAGAGCTGTGCGGAGCCTCGCATTGCTGGATGGTGGCCGCTGACGGCCACAGGGCCTGGATCTGTCCCTGGATGCTGCCTGCTGGCCCCGTTGCACCAGCTCTGGATTGCTGTGCCTTCATCCTCCTGGGCAGCGGAGGAGGATAGGCTGGCAACTCTTAGTTGACAACCAGCTGCTGCGTTGGAGAGTTTCTGCTCCTGGCTGTTTTGGGGTGAGGACCAGGCACATCTTAATCTTCAGGGCTGTCTAGGGGTGAAGTGTGGCTGCATCACAACTGCAGTTTCTGAAGTTTCCAGCCACAGTGGAAAACCCAAACCCATGAGTCAGAGGGCTGGGAAACCAAAAGGTGAAGAAACAGATGGGTGTTTATTAAAAGTTTTTGCACTCTGACAGTTTTTAAGCCCTCCACACCATTTTGCTGGCTTTCTGGTGGAGTTGTGGTGGAAAGGCGTGGGCACGGTTTGTCTGGGTGTGTCCACAGGGACTTGGTAATGGCTTGGCAGGTTTTAGACCAACCTCTCATCCTACAGGTTATGTGTCAAGAAGCCATCACCTGGCTGGCCCAGACCCTGGATCAGACCAGCTCCTCTTTGGGTGATGGTGGGAGCTTGCTTGCTTCATCCTGGCTCCTTTTTGGGCAGCCTGGCTCCTTTCTGGGCAGCTGTGAATCCAGGAAGGAGGTGAATTCCTGGAGAAGTTGCTGAGATGCTCATGGCATGCGGCACCACTCCACCGAGCCCAGGGCTTTGTTCCTCTCCTGCCTGGAGCGCTGGTGTGAGCTCCACAGGGGTGCTCCGGACATGGAGCCGTGAATTGGATGGATGCTCCAATTCAGGGAGATGTCTTCACGTGAGTAAGTGTTCAGCATAGGATGATCTGAGGGCAATCCCAGACCCAGAGACCTCTCGCTCCCGTTGGAGCAGGAATCAGCCACCACCACCCCTACTGCTCCTGGGCCAGAGTTGGCCTCAAACCCTCCGCAGCGGTGGCAGGGGTGGTGACAAGGAGGGGGTCTTTTCTCTCAGCAGCCTGCCACTTCTAAGCCCATCTTCCTAACGTGGGCTGGCTTTGAAGGAAAGTTCCCAAGTATGCGTTTCATTAAGATTTAATAAAGCAGCTGCCTGATCCTGAAGCACAAAATAATTATTAGACCCTTTATTGAGGATTAATAGCTACATAATCAGCACGTATCTGGTTCCTACAGGCATCTATTACATAGCTTCTAAACCTCAGTGAATATGTTTCTAATTGGCCTTTAAGAACATGCTGTTGCTTTATTAAACCCTAATTAAATGCATATTGGGTGAGGTCCATTCAGAAGTGGTTATTGCGAACTACTTGTCATTATGTAATGTGTGCAACCTAATGGGCGCTCAGCTTATTTGCTCTGTTAATTATTAGATTTTACGGCCTTTGTTTGGGCTTTGTTTTTGTAATTTGGATCGCATATGTTGTTTTCTTCTCTATTCAAAGTTTTCTGAAGAAATGGGTGCTACTGTGCAGGGAGGGACTGGCGCTGGGTTTGCCAAGCAGAGCGGGCTGGGAGAGGCTCTTCCCAGCCTACTGGTCATTTTGGGGATGCTCCTGTGTCGCCTGCTTGCATCGGGCTACAGCTGTGCACCGCAGCCCTGGTGGCAAGCATGACTTCAGGATAGGTTTCAGGCTGGACCATCCTGGAGGTCCTGGGGCCATGCTGGGGCTTGGGGACAAGTCCTTCACCTGGCTCAGCTGCAGCTTCCACTGGGGACACGAGGAATGCTCCAGCCTTGCTTCTAGCCATTCTTAGCCAGGTGCGATGGTGGTGTGGGTGCAGCCATGCCGAACGCAAGCAGCCTTCATCCTTGACCTGGCTTGCTGACTGCAAAAAAAGCCACTGGTTCTGCCTTGACGCAGGCTCTGAGCTCTGCCAAACATCTCTTACATGTGTGCAAGCCTGTTTCTCTAAGCCTGGTGAGTACAAAGCGCAAGACACCCAATATAATAAGTAGGGGATGCGGAGGAGGTGGGAGTGTGGATTCTGGCTGAACAGCAGAATAAGGGATGCAGATGTGATATTGCAGCAGAAACGAAGTGCTGCAAGTGTAGCCGGTCAGGGAAATGCTGATGGGAGGATGCGGTGTCGAGCAGGGCGGTGTGGCTGAGCTCTGGGAAGCTGCATGGATTTCCATTTGGGACCAGTTTTACTTTTTTTTTTTTTTTTTTTTTTTTCTGGCAGCATCAGCACATCTCCATTCAGCAAATTCAGGATAGGACAATTCCAGTGCAGGTTTGGGAAAAAATGGTGCTTTGTTTTAATTTGCTGTTGCATCATATTGTCTAAGGAGGGAAGAGGGGCTCAAGAAAGCTGGTTGATATTCAAGGATCACCTGCTCCAGGCTCAGGAGCCATGCATCCCAACAAAGAGAAAGTCAAGCAAAAACACCAGGAGGCTGCATGGATGAACAAGGAGCTCCTGGACAAACTCAAACACAAAAAAGGAAGCCTGCAGAGGGTGGAAGCAAGGACAGGTAGCCTGGGGGGAACACAGAGAAATTGTCTGAGCAGCCAGAGATCGGGTTAGGAAAGCTAAAGCCCTGGTAGAATTAAATCTGGGCAGGGATGTAAAGGGCAACAAGAAAAGCTTCTATGGGTACATCGGGGATGAAAGGAAGGCCAGGGAATATGTGGGTCCTCTCCAGAAGGAAACGGGAGATATGGCTACCCAGGATATGGAGAAGGCTGAGGTACTCAGTGACTTTTTTGCCTCGGTCCTCACGGACAAGTGCCTGTATCCCAGGCTGTGTCACCAGCAGCGTGAGCAGCAGGGCGAGGGAGGGGACTGTCCCCCTCTGCTCCACTCTGGTGAGACCCCCCCCTGCAGTGCTGCCCCCAGCTCTGGGGTCCTCAGCACAGGACAGACACGGAGCTGCTGGAGCAGGGCCAGAGGAGCCACGGAGATGGGCAGAGGCTGGGGCAGCTCCCGGGCGAGGGCAGGGTCCGAGGGGTGGGGGGG
>NW_010101756.1:10773-12702 GCF_000699245.1 Pterocles gutturalis
GGGCAACCTGGGCTGGTGGGAGGTGTCCCTGCCCATGGCAGGGGGTGGGACTGGATGATCTCTTATGTCCCTTCCAACCCAAACCATTTTGTGATTCTAGAATTCTAGGATTCTAAGGCAAAATGGAAAAGTCAAAATCAAGGAGTCGGAAGTAGAGCAAAAATGCTTCAGTTTGTCCAAAGCAATTTTTTTTCTTTTTTTTTTGAGGGAGAGAGGAAGTAATTTTCCATTGTTGGAGAATTTCAAAACTCCCCAGAGCCGGTCAGAGGGGGATGATGCTGGTTGTGAGTGCTTTCCCAACACCCAGTCCCCCATCCTTTATCTGTTTTGCTGCTGTGCTCTCCAGTGAGTCTGAGCACTGTGCTTGGTCGGGCAGCACCGCGGGGGTTGCATGGGGTCATCAGCTGCCCAGCGTCATGTCTCAGTGGATACATCCAGCTCCATGTCAGGGTGGAGGCACATTTTTAGGGGTTCAGAGGGAAAAAGCGTCATCCTGGGACCTTCTCCAGCTGTTGAACCAGAGAGGTGGCACTCCCATCAGGGTGCCTGACCTCCCTGCCTGCATCGAGGTGACTCGCATATGCTGCCTGGGCTGTCACCCTCCATCCGTGCTCCGATGTCTTGCGTCAGGCTCAGCTCAGCTCCCAGCTCCAGGCAGTCCTGGCCAGGGAGAGCACACAGCTCCAGCGCCTGGGGCTGGCTCTGGTGCAAGTCCCTGCCCGTTGACAGCCGCCTCTCGATCCTCAGTTTCCTGCAGCTCTGCCATGTGATCATTAGGATAAATGTGGATGCTCTGATTCATGGGGAAAAAGCACCTCGCCTGAACTTTCACCTTCTACTTGAACCACCCCCAAGTCAAACTTGCTAACGCTTGAAAACTTTTGGTTAGCCCCCCTCCCCCTATTTTTTTTTTGTAGGTTTTGCAGCCTTTGTACTTTCTGCATCCCCATTGGAAGCAAAGGTGCCAAAATACTTTGCAAAAGGCTGTTCTTGCAGTGTTTCCCAGACCTTCCTGCACTAGGAAATGACGGAAACCGTGGGAGCAAGCCTGCTCACTGAAAAGCCTCAGCACAGGTTTCGCAGACCCTGGAGATCTGGAGAAGCTTGAACTTCCCCAGGCATGGACCTGTCTCCAAAGCCAACAGGCACTCGGAAACTTTGGGGCCTCTTTGGTTTTGCTCTTTTGTAGACCCTGAATCTTTAGACTCAACCTTTGTTTTAAATTTATATGTTGCGTGAATATGCTCTTATTTTTCTAATTAGGGTCGCAGGCCAGGGTTTGTCTTGCTTGACTTAAGGCCAAATCACAGAGGTATCCAGTCTTGGAGCTGTATCTCATCACCCTCCTTCAGAGCCATCGGAGGAAGGAAACAATCCAGACCTTGAGGAGTCTCTCCGGGGAAAAGGTCTCCTCTTCTCTGTGGTGAAAGGTGGAGACCAGGCGGCTGTGGGAAGCAGCCATGAAGGGCTTTAAATGGCATTGCCAAGGCAAGCCAGAGAGGACCTCCTCTTCTTCTGCCTGAACTTCAGGGGGGGTGGAGGTCCCCATCCTCTGCAGAGCCAGTTTGGTTTGAAATTTAAGAAGAGCAGCAAACTATTGTTTGTTCATTTAACATTTCCCAATGACTTTGCTCTTGGCTAATTTATTTCAGTGGGCTTCCCCTTCCTCTAGCTTTATCTTGAGTTTTTTTTTCCTTCCTAGAAAATGCAAGGGAAAGGGGAGAGGAGGAAATTCCCTTTCCTGTGGAAATGGCACTCGGCTGCTTACCTGACCTGGGCAGGGAGAGAGGGAAGAATTCACGGGAAAACTGAAAAAGATGAATTTTAATTTTGAAATTTCCTTTAAGATAAAAAAGTAACACTCTTGGCAAACTGTTCTGGCTATGATTTCCTTTTGTTCCATTTCCAGCCAAGGAGAGAGGTCTTGGG
>NW_010101756.1:12738-24521 GCF_000699245.1 Pterocles gutturalis
CTGACTGGAGCCCCGGTTCGGTTTGTTCCTGCTCCAGTGTGGGGCCAAGCACTGACCCAGGGTATCTCCAGCCTGTGGAGCGGCTGGGGCACAGGCTGGTGATCCGCAGGTGCCCTGCTGCTGCCCCAAGACCCCTGCCCAGCTGCCGCAGGGCACTGGTGAAGGATAGATGCAGTCTGCGGTGCATTGGGCTTCCCGGCCTCTAGCAGAATGTCAGGGCGGGCTCCCGGACATCTCCTCAGCTGCACCAGCAAGGTCTGCCCAAGCCATTGCTGGGGGCAGAGGAGCAAGGCACCATCTCAGGTCTCCCCATCACCTCCTCTCCACTGGTGGCTCATGGGCTGCACTCCGATGGCTGGACCCTGCCCAGCTCTTCCTGCCCATGTCTGCACATCCGTGATGGCCAAGGGCTTGAGTGATGCTCTTCATGGAGCTCTTCTTGAAGCAGCAGAAATATCAGCTGGCACATGTGCACTGTTACGGCGCTGGCTGTGTGGCACGGACAGTGCCAGTGACACGGTTGGGTGTTGTCACCGGAGATGGGAAGGGGAGAGCGGGTCCAGCCACTCTCTGAGAAGAGGTCTGGGCTGAGAGCAGCAACAGAAGTTGATGCACAGCCATGGGCAGCAGGGACAAGGGCTGGGCAGAAGAGCCCTGAGCCCAGCTGTAATGAGGAGCGGCGTGGTGGAATGCTGGAGATGTGGCTTCTGGCTCACCAGCTTTCCTTCTCCTGCAGCCTCTCCCAGGCAGAGCCTGTGGTCAGTGGTGCCTGTGCTGCATCCGTCCGATACCCACTTTCCTCTAGTGGCCCTGCAGGTCACCCGGTTGAGGGTGAACATGGCTGAAGAGGTCCCACCTTGCAGAAGAGCTGGATCCCTTTGTTTCTCCCCTCCCTTGATGTTCCCCTTGGCCATGGATCAGCTGGCGGGACCCAGCAAGTCTTGCAGCAAAGATGAGTGAAAAAAAATCTTTTCATGCCTGTAAAAGGAAGAAGGAGAGCGCGGCAGAGACAGGCCGGCTGATACAGCTCCACTCTCTGCTGCGGAGGCGGGAAGCCTTTCGGACAGGATTTATTTTGTATAGTCTTCCACGCAAACTGGATCCCCCCTCCCCTCCTGGCCCTGCCTGGCCTTAAATCATATCCTTTGTAATGACATTTCGTGCTTGTGTGGCGCCTTGCTTCTGAGCATCCCCAAGTGCTCCATAAATAATGGATGTCTGTGAGCCTGCCAGGAGGACGCAATACCACCCCTTCCGTGCCCCTGCCACCCAGGGAAGCTGATAAACCTTTCCTACAGTCTCACCTGGATGCCTGACTATGCCAGGATTAGTGCAGCAGGCTCACCTGCATCCCTCTTAGCTCTTCTCCCACCCCAGGTTCCCCTCTGGCCATCTCTGTCCCTGCTGGGGTGCCTGGGGCAAGGTGCTCAGGGATGAGCAGCACCGGTCTGTAGCTGTCAGGATGCTGCCCTGCAGCCCAGCACGTGCCGTGCAGCCTTGTCTCCTCCTGGGGAGACCTCGGGGAAGTCCCCTGCCAGGGAGCTGGCATGGCCACCCCCTGCCATGGCTGCAGGGCTGGTGACAAAGCCACCCTACATTTTCCCAGACCCCTTTTTTTTTAGTTCAGGAATGGCTCTGTCTGGCACACTGGGTCCTGGTGCTGGAGCAGGGCGGGTGTTAACCACATGGAAGCCTTGCTTGCTAATGAGTCCAAATAATACAGCGTCTCGGATTCCCTCTTCCCTGTCCAAGCCCTTTGCTGTCATCAAGTCCTTCGTAGTCCTGTCCAGAGGTTTGTTTGCAGCTGCAGCATCCCAGGAGATGCAGCGGTTTTCATCAGATACTGCTCTGGCTTGGCCCAGCAGCAGGAACGGTCTGCCTTTCCGGACCTGCTCCAGGTCCTTCGGCTGCCTGGTTTCCTCCTCTGGACATCCCAGGCTGTGGGCAGAGAGGAGCCCATCTGCTGTGGGGACTGTTATCCAGCTGCTGATGAAATACCTGCATTCAGGCAGGATTTTCATCTCTGCTGGATGGTTTTGGAGGTTTTCTCCAGCTGCCTACTGGATTTTTCTGCAAATTGCACCCCTGGGAAGAGGCTTTTTAACTTCTCTCACAGCTGGAAAGCCACAGCTCAAGACCAGCCTGGAGGCAGTGACACCTTCTGTCTGGGAGCTGACGGTGTTGCCAGCTCTGGGCGACCCTCGCGGTCTGCACAATGGTGGCTGCGAAGGGTCTTCACCAGAGAGGCAAGGAACCTGCTTGCCTATGGCCTGATCCACACCAGATCAGATGGGTGGGGATGGGAAAAGGGAAGACTAATCCTGGCTGTAGGTGATGCCTTCTTCCAGCTCCAGCTGGTCACCGCTGGAAGAGTCGATGCACAAACCATCATGGGCACCTGGGCTGGCTCCAGATGTTGGTGGTGCAGCCACCTTCTGGTCTAGAGGTTAGAGCTCGAGTCTGCAGGGCCACTGCTGCTGCTTCTGTGTGGAGTTGAGCTGGTGGCCTGTCCCAGCCCTCCAGGGACTCAGGCACGGGTCTCCCGTGAGCCCTGTGAGTACCAGGCTGCTCTGGGCGTTTTTTTCCTGTGGAGAAAGGTGGTTTCCTTTTTCTAAGGCATCTTGAGAAAAAAGATTGAAATCTGAGAGTAGGCTTTTGGTGAAATGGGGAAAAGCAAGTGGTCTTGTCTGGTCTCATCTCATCATCATCATCTCATCTCATCTCATCTCATCTCATCTCATCTCCGTTTTATCCCATACCACCCATCCCATTCTACTCACCCCATTGCACACCATATCCCATCCCATTCCGTCCCATCCCCATCTCCTCCGGGCATCCGTGCTAGCTATCCCCAGACAGAGCTCCTCTTGCCAGTGGAGCAGGCCCACTGGTGGTGGAAGCCACTTGGAGCATTTTCTTATCCAGGATGTATGTCAGTGAAAGCAGAAACCCAATAAGCAAGATAAGGAGACAATTTATAATGGAGTTTGTGAACTTCAGGAAAGAGCTTTACAGCCAGATTTTTCAGACCACACAGGGAGAGGTTATACTCTCCAAAACCTTGGAGATTTTCTTAAAAATATTTTTACATTTAAAAAAAAAGTTTCCAAAAATTAAATAACATGAAAGTGTATGAAATATGATGTAGGGAATGTTCCCATTGCTCTCACATCTGAAGTTAATTTGGGAGACGCTCTGAATAGCTTTTTAAAGAGTGGATAAACATTGGCATCAAAAGTGTAAATAAAGTTACCAGACAAAGTGGCCGTTCAAAGAGAATCGTCTCTGGGATATTGGCTGGGCAGTTTTAATGGCTGCGTGCAGGAACATTTGAAGATAAAACAAGGGCCTGGCTGATTAGCACGGGATGAGGTTCTCGGCTGTGTCTCCCTCTCATGGTGCCAAAGGCAAGCAGCCTCTCTCCAATGGTGTCCCACCTAGAGGCGGCACTGGCGAGAGGTCCTGTGCCTGCGAGACCCCAGCAACACCCTGCACCGCCACTGCCTGAAACTTTGGCTGCACACTTCCAAGCAGGAGCTGCTAAAGATCCAGGCTTTAACTTGATGGGTATTGATCCCTTGGGGGATCTGGCTTTGTCAGAGGTGGTGGACTGGTGACACCCTGGCCCAAAGCAGCTGAGAAAGCCCTTGTGCTATCACACCTTGCCTCTCATCCGCTGCTTCACCCAGGACAGACTTCCCCGTCCTCACAAATGTTTTGATTGACAGGTGCTTGGTTGATTGCAAATATTCTGAAATACCAGAGGACCTTCAGCATTCCTGGGTTTAAAATTACAGCTAGTTGGAAGAACCCAGAGGAGGTCGGTTCTCTTCCAGAGCACATCTCTGCACCAGTGTCAGGGTTCTCCGTGCCAGTCCCCCACGGTCTGTGGAGGGAAATGAGATCTGACATCTATTTCTAATCTTTCCAAGAGGAAGAAAAATGAAAGTTTTTGAAATGATGTTTTGGTTTGTGTCTTTTGGTATGAATTTGAAGGGGAACCTTTAGGAGTTGTCTTTGATGCAGCAGTTTGTGAGCGAGAGGCTGTCGTGGGTTGGAGTGAATCTCAGCCCTGGCAGCCGGATGCTCATCGTGAGGTGCAGCTTCTCCCTGATCTATGGCTCTACTAGAAGAGATTTTCCTGGGAGCTGTCAGACAAGTAGGAATGGGAGTAGAGAATACTTGTTCTTCTACATCCAGAAGCTCTTACTTCCCCAGCACTCAATGTTGGAGGCTGCTATCGCACTTGAATACATAGATCAGTGTTGGTTCCTTCTTTATCTGAGACATTGGTCATGGCCCTGAATCACTTGATTGGTGAAGATAGGGTGGTAAAACCAGTGATAATGAAAAAAGACATAGTATAACTCCACTTCTCGGTTGTCCAAGAGCAGATCACCTATTTCATGGTTGACCATACCACAGTAGTAGTGCAATAAGTACACTTCATGGCTGGAAGGTTGATGGGTTGCTCTTGCTGCTGGCATGGCCCTGGTGACCCAAGAGTGCTGCATCTTGACCGACACAGCCTGGGGAGTTTGGTGGATCCTCCGCATACCTGCCAATGTGTCAGCTGGGATTTGGCTCCCACTGCAACAGCTCGCACGTTAACTGGTCACTGTCATCCTGGGTGAGGTATCAGCTCCTGAGGCTGAGGACCAAGCGTGCAGAGCACCATCACAGGTAACTCTGCAAGTCCCCATGGCCCTGGGACCTTCCCCAGTGGCAGCAAGTCCTGGTGTCTCCTGCCTTGTCCTTGAGATCTTTCCTTCATTCTTCCCGGTGCCCTGCTGCCCGAGAAAACCTCTCTTGTGTCCAGCCCTGAAGCCTGGGCACCAGAGGAAACAAGCTCATTTGAAGTGTGACCTGTATTGGGCAGGAGTTATGAGGTTCTTCTTTTTTGTTTTTCCACCTGCTTGGGTGTTTTTAAGATGGATAAACCCCAGAGGACTCATTTACTCTGTCCTTTGCCTGGCTATAATAGGGGTTAACAATGGCCATAACTCTTCTGATCTTTTATTTTTTTTTCAGTCTTGATTACAGAGTTTCTTTCTCGAGTGATAAAGAACAAACCTCGCATCGGCAGGGCTGGGAAGATACTGGTCCCACACTGTTGCTGTTAACTACAACCAGCCGTAGCTCCTTTCTCCACCCCTGGGTGAGACCCAGCAGGATGGGGATGCTGCCTGCCTGGGCACCAGCTGGAAGGACTGTGTTCAGCCCAGAGAACATGGCTAGGGTTTTATTGCAAATAACTGAATAATTACACGTGAACTCTTCCTTTGCCCAGGACTTGCCTGCAAACAGCGGATGATTCCTGTGCAAGGGCTTGTGAGCTGAAAGGCCTGGAGGAGGGCTCAGGAGCATCTTTGGGATGGAGGAGCTCGGAGGTGAGGAGGTGACCCTCGCTCGGAGGATGCCCGGTGTGATCGCAGCGGGTTTGGGCTTGTGCAGACCGCCCCCACGCATCAGGAGACATCGGCCTTCGTGCCACTTGTGTAATCTATTACAGCAAAGGGCAGAGGTTAAACGCAGCACATGTGTGGCATCAATTAACAGGATTTCAAGGTCTCTAGTGGAGTTTCTGCTCAAATCTCTTGTGGCAGGTTTGGTTTTCTTAACCCCTCAGATGCCGTGCTGTTGGCAGCCTTGGCTCTGCCATGCTCTTGGAGGGGAACGGTCCTGCACTGGTTGGAGGGTTCCCCAAGGGCTGTGCTGGGAAGGGTTTCTGACAGTTTGGGCATGGGGGGCCAGGAACACCACACACCCCGTGCCAGCAATCTGTGGGGCAAATGGGAGAGCTGTGCTGCTCCCTGCAGAAAGAGTCCCTGGAGGGGCATTGAGCCCCAGCTAGGCGGCTTTTTGTCAAGTTGGTGCATGAGCAGCCTCCTGTCCTGTCCCCCTCTACTTCAGATCCCCTCTACCACTGTGTTGGAGCCCTCTCAGGGGGTGGCAACTCTGCCTGGTCCCCAGCCAGACCCTGAGGCACTTCGCCATCCCACCATGTCCTGCCGTTGAGCAGGCAAAGGTCCCTGCCGGGCTCGGGACCTGCTGGTGCCTTCAGTCCCTGCTTGTAAAATGGACGTAGTCACATCCCACCCCCCCAGCCTGTGGGGACTGGGAGGAGATGGCCGCAGTGAGAAGCTCAGTGGCAATTCAAAACCAGGGCAATCTGGATGGAGAAATCGCAATTGTAAAGCTTCGCCAGTCTGCGGCATCGTGCTATCCCCGAGCAGCCGTTCAGCGCTGGACCCAGACAATGTTCTCATGAACAGTGCATCTCCTCTTGGATTTATTGATGATACTGGGGATACTGGGAGAGGGAGGGATTTAAAGGACAGTGGCATGACTCAGACAGGCCTTGGTGCATCCCATGTCTCCTCCAACTGATCCATCAGAGAGCTGGACGCCACGGCTTTGCACTGCAGCTCTGCCGAATTGTCCTCCGAAGTCCCAGATGTTCCTCCTAAGGGCCAAGCTCGTGGACTCACAGTGCTTGGGGGGCTTCCACTTTGGCTGGGGGTGGGGGGCTTTGTGTCAAGGAAAAGGAAGACTTGAGCTGCCACCACTGCAGAGAAAACCTGAAAATGTGATACTAACATGGCCTGAAGACTCAGACACTTTCAGATACATTAAATGAAAGTGAAATGCTGCAGAAATGCTTGTGCAGGTTTTTCCCCAGCACAGACTGCGATTTTCCCTCAATGGGTGCTGCTGAAGGGAAGCCTGTCTTTGGGGTTTCAGTTCCTGGGGCTCCCAGTCCCAGCACAAGACTAGGGACCAGTGTAATGGATGGGTCAGGGCAGGGAGCTCAGTGAGGAACATCAATTCCAACACCGTGGATGCAGACCCTGTCCCAGGGGACCGCCCAGGGCTGTGACCAGCTTGGCTGGAGGAACAGGACATGTGCCCTTATGCACCTGCATGTTGCTAACATCGTGTTGCCCATCCCCCTCTTTTTTCTTTTTGAAATGAATAATCTAAATCCCCCAAGTTAAAAAAATACCCAACAAGGCCATTCAAAAGCACTAGAAAACTATACATTTTGGCTAGCTTTTGGTGAGAGATTTCAATGTGTTTTTCAGACCTGCATCCTGTTTAGATGAACAAAAGGCATGCCTGAAAAATGGAGATGCTCAACTCCGCTGGCTCCCACTGTCAGAGTTGTAGGGAGACTTTCAGATGAAGGATGGATTTGATCCAGACAGCTCCACACAAATACCCCACTGTTTGTTAGCAAACCTGTAAAAATCTTGGTAATCCCCTTGATCTGAAACAAATGGGCTCTGCTGTCTGGTGCTGATTTTATTATCAGACACTGCTTAGTATCACCACATGTCTTGGACTTGTGCCTGAGATTCAACGTCGAGTCAATCATGTCCTGGCAGGCAAAGATCTCCCCTTTGCTCTAGATGCATGCTCGTGCTCCGCGTGTGTGTGATGCCCTGGATCCCGTGCTGACCTGAGCACTGAGCAGTGTGGTTCCCCTGGGACCTCCAGGACCCCAGCAGGACAGCTCCAGAGCTGTCTCCAGCTAGGATGGGATCAGCAGAACATGGCTGGCAGGATGAGAGCTGCCAAGAGGGCGACAGTTTGGGTTTTGTTGAGTTGCTCCTGGTCTTTGCTCCTGCTGGGGTGGTGAGCTTTGCTTGGTGGCTGCATTTCCAGGGCCTGGAGCTTTGTGCAAACACACAGTGGGGGAGCAGGAGTGTTTCTGGGATGTCACAGCATTCCTAACATGATACTCAGGGTGTCTGTCAGCTTGAGCTCTCGCCTGACCATCCCTTGGAGATGGGACCTAAGGCAAGCCTTGAGCATCCACAGGCTGATCTGAGGACTATTGGGCATCTTGACGTTTTTGAAGCCAGGTAAATACCTGGCTGCCTGCAAGGTCGGTGAGTTGAGTGTGGCCCCTGACAGCAGCACCCCCAGTCCTGCTAGCCCTCCGTGCTCCCCACAGCAGCTGGACATAAAATCTGAGCCCCCCAGAGACCCACCATCAACCACGCGAGCCCCAGCCGGTTTTGTTTTGATTATACATTTGTTTCCTCCCTCCTGGGAGTGTCTGACACAGCTTTTACCTCTCAGCGCGTCAACGCTTGACTCCCCCCGCCACCTCCCTCCCCTCCTGTCGGCTCTGCTTGGATTAGCCCTGACCCCTGCTGACTGCCAGCAGAAGTGTCAACCCCTTTCACTTTCCAAGAGATTTCCAGCCCCAAAAACTGAGCAGGGAAGGAGTGTCCTCCAATGGAAAACCTCCCACGTCATGTTTTCCAACTCCTTGCTCTTGCTTTGCGGACCGGGAGGGCAGGCTCTGGTCCCTGTGCTTGGCCGTGCTCCAGCTGGGGCAGCCTGGGCAACCTGCAACAGCACATCCCTGCTCTTCCCCGAGCCAGCACAGGTGTAAACTGTGCAAAAGGGATTTTTAAGGAGGATTTGCTTAGTGGAGGAAAAGTGGTGAGAGAGGAGAGAGTAGGGGGTTAGCTACAGGCATGGCATGGGGCATGGGGCCAAGGAAAGATGCTTTCATGCAAGTGTGGAAGGGTCAGCGGCTGCATCTCTGCAGAGGGATGTCCAGCTGCTGTGGAGTGGGTGGACCTCAGCAAGATGGGAGGGAGAAGAAGAGCTGGCTGCTGCCACCAGGAGCATAGAAGATGGGGAGAAGGAGCTGACTGCTGCCACCAGGAGTGTCAGGGCGTGGGGTCCTCTGACTCTTTCCACCAGCATTTGACTGAAGTTGTGCTTCTCCACTCCGAGCAGCAGCAGCTTAAACATTCTGCAAAGGGCTCCAAAATTCATGGAAAACAAGTTCACATCCTCCCCCCACCCCCCATCAAAAAAAAAGGACCATGCAAGGAAAGGGCACAAGCCAATGCTCATGTGCCCACAGCCCGGCAGCGTTAACACTTGCAGAGCTGGGAGGCAGCACGCCCACCCTCGAGCAGGCGCCGCATCCGGACGAGAGGCTGGGTGGTGGATGCAAGGCCACAGCTGGGGAGCGGTGAGGTTAACTCCAGCAGCACCAGTGACATAAAGAAAGGGAATGCTGCATGCTAAGGAGTTGCAGATGTTTGGATGTTGGCAGGGATTTGGGTGGAGCTGCTGATACACAACATGGTTTGCAACAGGCTGAAGGGTGAGAATTGCCGCAGAAACTTGCCCATAGGTACCAGGCAGTGGAGGGAGCCCTCCCCAGTGCAGGAGTCTTGGGAGAGTGCACAGCTTGGACTGTCTCTCTCTTGAAGCTCGGAGGTGCCATGGAAAAGGGGTGCTGGGGCCCTTCAAAACAAATCAGCCACTGCTGGTGTGACTGCTGCTGTGGGTGACTGCTCCCTCTCTGTTGGAGCCCAAGAAGCAACCATCTGGGTAGGTCTAGGGCAAGTGAGGCATGGAGACAACAGCGTGGTGAAGTGCTGGCCTGGCTAGCTGATGCCAGGAGGGGTCACAGCCCTGTTTTGTTCTCATTGCATCAGCAGAAGACTTTGTGCTTCAGAGCTTTTGTCCAAGAGCTGAAGTAGCAGTGCTTGCTGTGCCAAAATGAGGAGCAGCATCTCCTCTGTAGTGAAGAAGGCACCTTCAGAGGTCCATGTGGTTGGCCCTGGCTCAGGGCATTCCCCAGGAGCCACCTGCCTTCCTCCATTAACTGTGGAGATGTTGAAAGCTAAGCAGGTTAAATCCAGGCTGAAGTGCACATTTAGGACTGAACTGACCTCAGTATTTAATGATTTCACCTTACTCCTGGCTCAGGGACAGGGAGAGACCTGGCCATGCTGCTGGAGCTTCCCTCTGCTGGGGGCAATGAGGTCTGAGCCCTTTGCTGCTGTGCCCAAGGGAGGTGCTGGGGTGTAGGGACATAGGGGCTGAGGGGTATCTGTGAACCTGGAGCCCCTTGGTGTGTGAGGACTGGCAGCTCTTGCTCCCTCCTAGGGCGCCAGATCTTCAGGACAGGCATGAGTTCCCTTGCTGGCTGAAGGATAGAGTCCCACCCCAGAGGAGATCTTTGGGACCTGCTTTGTGCGGTTCTTGATGAAGGTCTGAAGCCCCAGAGCATTTTGCACCTGCAGCCCCAGGCTCACAGGAGCATCCCCTCCACCTGAAGCCCCTCCTGATGCCCCTTGGTCACCACGGCTCTTCAGCTGTGCCAGCTTGCTGCAGCTCTTTTGGTCTTTTTCAATGGCATGTTCGGTAGCTCTGAAGCCATTGCACTTTCTGACATGTTTTCTTTTCCCCCGTGATTTTGAGAAATGTGTTCATTTCTTTGTTGAGGAGGGAGAGGGAAAGGTCATCCCTCACTAGCAACTCATTAAAGCAAAACAATGGAAAGAACAGCAAACGGGCCCTGGGACCAGCTTCTTCAGGCATGTGTGACGCTGCCTTTTGTCAGCTCAGGAGAGGGGCAGCCGTCGAGATGGTGGTATTGTAGAGAGGCCCTCCCACAAACCAGTTCAAGGCATCGCTGGAGGACATCAGTGTGTGTTAAGGCTTTTGTTTGTTTGTTTTGTGTGTGTGTGTGTGTGCGCGTGTGCGTGTGCAATGCGCGCTTAGCCCTGCTGTCATTAAAAAGCCAGTATTTTATGAAAATTTTCTCCTTCCCCCCTCCCGAGCCTCCCGGCTTTGACCAGTTCTGGTTCGTTCATGTGGGAGGCAGCTTCATTTGTCTCAATAATTGTGTTTCCCTGTTGCTATGTACCACTGAGGACTTGGTGACACAATGAAGATGTGAAGCGTTCCTCTTTCCCAGGCTTGGCTCTGGAGGTTTGGTTTCGGGGGACATTCTGGCCTCCCCTCTGTCCAGGATGCCCATATGGGGTTTGAAGTCCATCTGGCATCTGAAGGGAGAAACATTGCTTAGAGCTGACAGTCACACTCAGAAGTGATGTGGAGACGGAACCACTGTTCCATGCCTGTGGTACATCTGGGGACAGCTTGCGCAAGTCCATTGCCTGTCCCAACAGAAAAGGAAGGGACAGTCACCCGTGTTCATGGAGGATGGCCTGTCACCTTCCATGAGGTTGTCCTGCTGGGCCCGTTGGCCTCCAGACCCCACACAACCACTTAACGCCCTGTCCTAAACCCCGTCCTGTGCTGCTGACTGGGCGGCTCTCAGGCAGCCATGGTGCACGTGCAGGAGTACGGAGAGCTGCGCCGTGGGCAGAAGCTGCTGTAGGCAGCTGCCCCCATGCAGTGCATTGCCTGTGCCTGACCTCCCCTGCCCCGTCCTCTTTGGGGACCTGCCATGCACTGCAGGACCCATCAGCTCTTGGCAGTGGGAAGCTTGGCACAGCAAGTCCATCCCGTCTGACGCGCTGTGTTTTGGGTGTTGCTGAAGTTCTCCCAGTTCGAGGTGGGACACACTTCACTGTGCTGGGATGAAGGGCTGGGCTCAGGGGTCTCAGGCACATTGCTGGAGCAGGGCTGGGAGTCGGACGAGGAGCGTTGCCGGCATGGGACAAGAGAGACACTCACAGAGGAGCAGCAGGCAGCAGGGGATAGACCTTGCACTGCTCACAGGTGGCACCTTGCTGGAGCCCAGAAGGCAACATTACTGACCTGAGTGGTCTGGGTGTGAGGGAGAGGAGAGACCTTCAAAAGCAGGAGGGTTTGGAAAGCATTTTAGCTACAGATGAGCAGCACACCTCCCAGGCAGTGAGCTCGGGCCGGGAGAAGCCAAAAACTCTTATCACCGCTCTGTCCTGGGCATCGCTTCAGAGCAATGACAAACAGAAAATGTATTATTTCTTGCCATGATGTGTTTATAACTAACTGGCAAAATATCTCGAGCC
>NW_010101757.1:0-202 GCF_000699245.1 Pterocles gutturalis
GGGGGGGCACCCACCAAGGTGGAGGCGGGGGGTACATCGCGGGGACAGCGGCGACACCTTGGTGTCACTCTCTGAACCTGTCCCTCCAGGCGCCGGGGGGACGCAGAGGTTGACGCGGGCAGTGGGGAAGTCGCTGGCAATGGAGATGGTGCTCACCGGGGAGCGGATTTCGGCGAAAGAGGCGAAGGAGGCAGGTAGGGGC
>NW_010101757.1:381-1006 GCF_000699245.1 Pterocles gutturalis
AGGGAGTCGGTCAATGCCGGTAAAGCGCTGGGGGGCGGGGGGCAAGCGGGACCCCCCCCCCACCCCCAGGGTGCTGCAGGGGCAGGCAGTGTGGTCTCCCTGACTTCTCCCTTGCCTCTCAGCCTTTGAGACGACGCTGGCGGAGGGGACCAGGACAGAGAAGCGGCTTTTTTACGCCACCTTTGCCACTGTGAGTAAGGGGGTCGGCCCTATGGTGGGGGGGGATAACAGGGGGCCGCAGCCTACCCCCCCCAAAAACCCCCCTGCTCCTCGCCGGATGACCGCAAGGAGGGAATTACGGCGTTCGTGGAGAAGCGCAAAGCCAACTTCACCGACAGCTGAGCCACGACCATTAAAAGTTTTTCCTGGCGCTGCAGGGAGATGCGGTGTCCTTGCTGTGGGGTCCCCCCGAGCTGGGAAATGTTGGGGTTCACTGAGACCCCCTCCTATTCCATCACCCTGCCCTGTGACACCGAGCTGGGCGAGAGCGGCCTTGTGGAGCAACAGGTCCCTGTGTCCCCCAGGGAGTGGACAGACAGCCTGTGGCATCTTCTTGGGTGCAACACTCGTGCACTGAGTTTGCCTGGGCTGAGCCCCCCTGCCCCAAGCCATCATCCTCACCCCA
>NW_010101757.1:1084-1296 GCF_000699245.1 Pterocles gutturalis
GAGCCCAGCAGGCCATGCGGGGGGGAATGGGTTTATTGAGGGGGGGCAGGAAGGGATGAAGCTCCTGGGGGCGATTCCCACCCCTCATTTTGCAGCCCACTCAGCTGTGGTAGAGGTGATCGCGGTCCTCCTCTGGGCCGCTCTGCACCTCCAGGGCCAGCCTGATGGGTGGCTGGGGGCCATTGTCTTCCCCACCATCGTCTCGGGGATGG
>NW_010101758.1:0-2297 GCF_000699245.1 Pterocles gutturalis
CGCAGTCTATCTACCTCCTCCCTAAGCTCTAGGACAAGGTAGTCCACATTATAAAAACTTCTCTTAGTAATAGCCTAGCTAAATGTCCTGAGACTGCCATCATTTTTCTCTTATTATTAAATGTTTCTTAGCCCTGCTTATCTTAGCATTTCTGTTTCAATGCTACCTTGAAACAAAACAAAGGTGGCTGTGAGCCCAGGGATAAATGAAGCCAGACAGAGACCATGGACAGTTAAGTCAAGTTGTGTCAAAGACCTGATCATAATAAATGCAGGGAAGAAGAGGATTTAACCTGCTCTAAAATAATTTACAATCTAACGCTAGGCATATCTATGTTTGTCACTGCAATGGGAGCCACTAGGACCCATGTTCACATCACCTTTATCCACAGTTTCCTGTTATTGATGTGTTTACGGGGATGGTTTCTGAATGATACAAACCACCATAGAAATTGGAGAGGAAAGAAGAAGAATTACATGTCTTGTCCTTCCTCATCAGATGATTTTTCCACTATCATTTTATCGAGGTACTGCGTGCCTGTTAATTCATTTATTTTTTCAGGAATAAATTGTTGCAGGCAGCAACATGCTGAATTCATCTAAAAGTGATGCTGTGTAATGCAGAGCCTGCATTTAAAGCTGAAAGCCCAAATCTGTGTATGAGGGAGAAATATATTGTGTGTAGGTTTTGGAACAACAATACACTCAGTCTGACCTCATGTCCCAAGATTTCACTTCTCTTCAAGTCATAAAAACTAACAGTCAAAAAGACCACATCTGTCACTTGCAGTGGCACCAGAACTATTCAGGGATATGCAAGGAAACAATATAATTGTAACAAAACATTGGAATATATTGTGCTAGGAAACTACCAGGTAAAGCCAGGAAGGGAAAATGTGAGAGGAAGAGAGACACATATCTTATGTACTATTCAGTGTATCATGATAAAAAAGCAACATTCAGAGAACAATATATTTAGTCTGAGATTATTAATCTCTAAGAAGAGATACCACTTATGGGAATAAGAGGGAAGTAAACATGCTTTGGACAAACAACACTAATTTTGTCTCTTTTTAAATCAATAACAAAATTCTCATTGTCTTCCGTGGGCTTGCATTTCATCCAAAGCACTCTTCCAAGTCTGCTAATCTGCAAATCACTTGGGCATGCAAAGAATGCTGAATTAGCAGCCTGTCTCTTAGCATTATAAAATTTACAGTCTTGCTGAAAGTAGAAGGCAGGTAAGATGAGAGAAAATGGCAAGTAATTTTTGGGGAGGGACTAGTTAGAGGCAAATAAGGAGAAGAGTAGGCAAAGTGGAAGAGGAATATTTAGTTATTTATGACAACGCCATAAGCAGAGAAGCAGCTCATGATGATGGGAAAAAAGTGACTGTCAATACACAAAGTCTTCACTGGGAACAGAAATGTCAAGTGTGTGTTCAAGTGAGCTACTAATGAAAGTGTCAGAAGTCAGCATCTACACTATATGGTGTTCATGGTTTAAAACCAATTCATCCATGGTGCTTCTTTCATTACACAAGATTAGAAAAATGCCGAAGTGACATTTCCCAGATAGCCCCAGCAGAAGATTTGCCACATAAGTGGTCATCCAGGCTCCAGATTAGAAGATGAGGACGGTGGTAGAAACTGTTGTGAGCCACATTAACAATTGTGGCAAAGCCTACTGGTTTTAAAAGTGGAGTGGGTTGATGTCATCTGCAGGCATCCAAATGTAATCAGACCTTTTCTGAGTCCTTTATCTTCCTATACTTCTTTAACAGCTTATAAATACTAATCCGTAAGTGTGGATCCTCTGTGGAGGGCAGGCTTGGGGATGAGGAGGAGGAATGAAATTAATGCACCTGATCTATTCACCATAATCCTTGGGATCAGAGAGCTGGCTGTGATGGAGATGCCACAGTTCCCAAACCAAGGGGGAATTCTTCCTCCCACTGCCTCTAAACCAGAGTCAAGTTGGCTAAAAGAGCCAGACCTACTTTGTGTAAAGCCACAGTGCTGGCAGAGTTTCCTTAATTCTGGATGAAATTTTCCCAGGAAATTTCACTCACGTGGACAAGTTCCCAAAACACAAAGACCACACATTAAAATACCCTCTGAAATTTAAGATTGGGCAAATGAAGGGACAATAAAGATGAAACACTCTCATTTCTCCTAAATGTATCCAAGGGTGCCTTTGGGGTTGGTTTTTTTTTTATTATTGGTTTGGGGTTTTTTGTTTGTTTGTTTTTGGGTTTTTGCTTTTGTTTTGCTTTGTCTTTGGCTGGTTGGTTGGTTG
>NW_010101758.1:2328-10018 GCF_000699245.1 Pterocles gutturalis
TGGTGGGGGGGGGGGGGAGCAGCATGGAATGTAATATTTTATCTGTCCAGAAAAGACCATTATCTCAGTATGTTCAGAGGAAATAAGAATAGAAAAGATGTTAAAGCTCCATCCCCAGGACTCTAATGGCAGCACTGTGACAGGAAAGAGAAAGAATTATTGACATAAAAAGCCTTTTGTTTACATAAACCCTTGGAGAGTTCTGCAATAATGAAATGTAGATGTTCTGGAGATGTCAGCAATGCCACTCCAGAACAGGACCATATACCAACAGGCAATAAGTTGCTGAAGCTGGAGACTGGGAGTGGAGTTAGGGGGAAAAAAAAAAAAAAAAGAAAAAAAAAAAAAGGAAAAGTCTCATCAGCCCCCCAAAGTTAAACTCTAACAGTCTGAAAGATTACAGGAAAAAGATTCCTAGAATGGTAGAAAAAGAGCTTAAAAGGGAACATGAAATGTTTGCTCCATCCCCTTGCCCAGATGAGAATCATTCATGTCTGATTCTTGTCTACAACATGTACAGTCTGCTCTTTAAGACCCTAAGCACCAGCCTCTCCTGCAGTCCTTAGCACTTCAGTGTTCCTGCAGCTGAGGTTTTTGTGGTGTCAAACCTGCTCAAGCTCACCATTTCTGTTCCTTTCCTTGGTGAAAGACAAGAACAACACTTTCCTCTACAGCAACATTTTAAGAGTGTGAACATCATTACAGTGTCTCCCTTCAGTTTTTTCTAGCCTCTCCGACACTAAATATACACAATTCTATCAAACTTGCAGTCAATTTACTGTCTAATCACTTTCATTTAATGACCTGTAAGTAGTTACAGGTACTACACTGATATAGTATGCCAGTTTTTTTTCTGATGGCTTTATGCTCACATTTTCCCTATTGAAAAATAATACAAGAACAACAAACTCCTTTCCCATGTAGTTTGAAAGACCCACGCAAACAAAAGAGAGAAATAACTAACTGATTACTCACAAAAAAAAAAAAAAAAAATTCAACTGATTCATTAAGTCCTGTTGAGATGCTGAAATCCGGGGAAAACTCTTTAAGTGCCTTTTACATCAATTAATTGTTTCAAGTGGGCTTCAAATAGTGACTTCCCAGCTCTCCGATGCCCAAGCCTGGAGAGCTGTATCCCTGCTGCCTCCAAGCCTGCCTGTGTTGCAATGGGCAGCCTGGTCGCTGCCAGGCACAGCAGATGGAGATGTCCTTCCATGCCCTTTGACAGTTCAAGCTAGAAATGCCCAGGGCAGCAGCATGGAATTTTGAACTTTGCAGCAGACCAGAGTCCTGGGAAAACCATGCCGACACTGTGGTATTTAAACTGTCTGGGTCTCATACATTAGTCTGGTACTATACGAATTACTAAAATCTCAATTTCAAGCCTTTAAGAATCTATTTTTCAAAACCTGCTTTCTCCCACAGGGTCTATATGTACCAGCACAGCAAAGCAAGTATGTGTGTGGGGTTTCACACTATTTTGTTATTTTGTTTCACGCATCCTCATTCCCAAGTCTTTATAGGTGCTTTTGCCACTAATTTTCTGTCTCCCTTTAGAAACAAATATTGAACAACCCCAGTTGGAAGGGACTGGGAAAGATCACATGGTCCAAACTTTAAACAGTATTTCCTATTCCTCCCTTTACCATTTACAAATATTTATCTGCTATTTTGCAAGTTGTCAAAGGATTGTGCAAATAAGAACTCCCAAAACAAATTCTGAATTCTTTGTGGCATTTTAAAAGAGATGTTAACAGGTAGTGGAAAATTTGTGGTAACATGACTATCTACCACTGTGCAAAAGGCAATGACAATTCCAACTTTACTGATTGCTGCAGAAAGACTGGCCAAAAAGCTCTCAAGTCCTCCAGCTCCTGGTCCCATTAACCCAGTTGGCAGTCTGTTAAATGCAGTCAGTTGAAGAACAGTGTCTGGCAAGTGTCATTGTTACAGTACAGTAATTGTGCTTACCAGCTCTCAAAAATACTTGGCTTTATAAACAACTGCTTCACTAAATGCCTATAATTTCTCTATCAGAGCTTGGGTGGAAATGCACCTTTGCACACAAACTGTCATCTCATACGGCAGGGCAGAACCCTACACCATACAGCAGAGGACTTCATTTGGAAAAAGTCTTTTCTACTGGACCATGCCCTGGCTAGGATCACCTTGTAATGAAGTGGTCAAGAGGAAGCTCTTCTGTTAATCTCCCCAGCCCCTACTCCTGTCTGAACTTCCACCAGACCTCCGTCAGCAAGTCAATAATTGCTGCTGCTTGATTTCCTCCATTAGACTCTTCTGATGAAGCATACAGCAGAGGCTGTCTTTACTTGACACCTGAGTGTCAAGTAAAACAGTGGTGGGAGATCTTTGGTGTTAATTCAGGGTTTTATGACCTGATAGTCCTGGTGAGGACTATATCTAATTCCATCTTAAGTTCAGCCTAAAGCTGAAAGATGAGCCAATAGTTGCACAAAAATTTACTCAAATTTAGTTGAACTGAGTGCTGCCAAGATAACCTATTTTATAGTTTTTTATTTTCATTTGTTTCTAGTGCAGGGAAGGCCTGATTTAGGCCAAATGGAAATCAAGTTTAAATTGAAGCAGGACAGGAGATCCACAGACTGTGAGACCACAGAACACTAAAAGGTCATGTCCTCTGACTAGGCTTATATGTTTCAATAGCAAAATCATATCTTCTGGAAAAATCACCCAGGTTTCATTTGAATACTAAAAACCCCACTAACTACTTCTTTGGGTCGCACTGGGGCTGATCACTCTTTAAAACATATTTCTTCTATATTTTGCCTTATTTCTCCACATCAGCATCCTAAGGAGCAGTGACCACAGTCCTCCACGTTCCTGCCAACCCTCCGGGATTCTCCCCACCCTGCCCATGGCCCAGGACCCCATTTCAAGCCCCAGGGCCATCATCCTGTGCCCCAGCGATGTCCCAGAAGGGCTGGTCCCCACTTCCCCTCAGCCCTGCCCTGCCCACCCACAGGCCCTGCAGAGCTAGCCCTATCCACAGGCCCACATCCTGGACTGTCCCCATCCCCACGGAGGCACCCAGTGCCCTGTGCTGGGGGTGATCCAGTTCCCTGGGCTGCCTTGCTTCTGCCTGGGGGTGGGATGGGCCCTGTCTGCCAGGCCCTGCCCCAAAAGACCTCCATGGGAGCCTCCCAGCCCTGCAGTGCCCCAGCACTGGCAGATTCAAGAGAGTAGTACTGGGTGTTTTTTACCCAGGAAGATACCTCATGCAAGTTGAATTGTTTCTCTGTTTTCTCTTTGATTATCTAAATGTATTGTAAAGATTATTTTTCTCCTTGCGAGGTAATTTTACGAGCAAAAAAAAAAAAAAGATCTCAAACTCTTTTCTGCTCTTTCTCTGGTTCTGAAAAGCCTTTCCAAAGCTGTGAACACCTGAGCACAGCTACAAGCTGTATCCATATCAGAAGCAGAATTCATATTACCCCTCTGTCCTTCTGTACAGGTCCTTTTGGAAATGGCTTCACCCAGAAGCTCATATTTGCCAGTTAGACCAACGTAATAAACGCCCACCCTGCCATTCATGTATGCTTGACTAATGTGGTTTGAAAGACACAATGTTACTTAAAAAAAGGTGCATTTTGCGGTGGAGACAAGGTCCAGAGCTCAGTTTTCAAGTCACTTTGATTCTGATGGTGCCTTTGTTAAACTTAACAGCAATGGCATTAGGCTCGTAGGCCTGGCAAACACAACCAGCTTTTCGTCTTCATAAAAACGAGCCGGGATCATTCTCTGACTTTTCCATTGTTTGTCAGCCCTAGTAAATATTTGTGGGTGTCCCTACTCATAAACTATTTCATATTTTCCAAGGAGCCTTCCAAAAAAAGAGACAGGGAAAAAAACGAGGGGAAATATCTGGAATGCCAGTGGTAGCAGCAGCCAGGGCAGTGAATGCCAAAGAGACTGTAACATTCTCTGTGGTGGGTCCTTTGCGTCTTCCTATCAGGTTCACATTGTCTTTTCTGTATCAAGGACAACATTGCCAATTAAAACAAAACCTTTACCTTGCAGCTCTGTTTGCAAAGAGGGTTGACTGAAGTTTACTTCTGGAACGGTTTAAAGTAGCAAAAAAAAAAAAAAAAAACAGACAGCCAATCCCAGTTGTAGTAGGCATTCTTTAAAGAAAGGCCCATAGCAATTTTGCCATGGTCATGACCTTCCCATCATGTAAAGGAGAGTTGAGCTGTTTCAAGAACATGCTCTTGTTTAGTGTGGAGATTCCTGAGTATGCCATTCGTAGTCTTCCAGTCTCTGATGGAGATTTGAAAGCACTGACACTGCCCTTGCTGAGAAAGTATCCAAAAAGCCCCTCAAGTTTATGTTCATTTCGAGGGTCTTTTAGGTTAAAAAGTGTTATACTGTAGGTGGAAAAAGATTAAAAAAGTGTTACTCAAAGCTTTGATGTTCAGTTTGGGTGAAATATCCATAGTAAACCTGAATATTCATGTTGGGACCCGTCATCCTGATGTATTATTTTTGATGTTTCATTTGATTTCATCATTACTGGCCACATGAGGTCTCTCAGAGCATAAATGGGTATACATACCACATAAATGGGTGGGATTCACACCTCATGCTGCAGCCCTTGTGTTGTCCAGAGAAGACCCAGGCACCTGAAACACAGCACCTGTGTGGCAACAACTCCAAATCTCATCTTGCTGAACATTTTTTTAAATAAAAGTTCATTTCTCTATGCAAAACAGATGCTTTTACTTCATTTGTTCCAGACTACTTTTTTTTTTCCCGAAATAGTTCAAACAGAACATTTTCAGCTAGCCTCCACACTTTGCAAAAAACATTATGCTTATGTTTATTCTTTTCTGGCGAATACAACTAAACTTTGGGTAAATTTTTCACCATTACCTTTTGTCTGTGAAAATTTATGTGTGGCTTCTTTTAATTTTGATGGTTCTTTTTCTGCATTCCTACCTATATGATGGCTCCAATGGGGGGCCTCCCAAGAGGTTGGAAAGCTAAATTAGTTATGCCATTCAACTTAAATCTTGGGTAGTTAAATTTTTATTACTAAAATTTGTTTTAATTTATTTTAATAAAATATAATCCTAGTTATGGAAAGCAAAACTGCTAAAGCAAATCCAAACAGAATGAGCTAGAAAGACCTTTCAAGAGGCAAGAATAGAAACTGGCATTATTTTTTTCCCCTTAATCTTCTGTCACTCAACAAACCCCCACGATGTGCTGTCGAGCACTGGTCCACACTGTAAGTGTTAGCACACCATTGCTACCAGCTGCTTGGTAGTTCAAATGGTCTAAGGTTTATGCTACAGATTGAAAGATCTTATCTTTTTCTTTCTCATGTTGTTCAAGTTGGATTCAGCATATTTTTACTAGGTGGAAGTGCTGGTTTTGGCTTACTTTTACTGAATAAAAAGAAATACTAGGACATCCATATAAAAAAAAACATAATCAAAGAATGTTGCAAGTGTCAACCCTGGTGCACTTAGAATTAGTTACTATCATGTCTTGACCATGGGAATAAACCATTTTCTTCTGTGCATACATGCACAATTACATGGTTTTACATGACAACACAAATGTTGCTTCTTGGAAATCTGCTTTTATCCACTGCACAGACTGCAGGTCAGAGGGGAACTTATTAAAACTATGTATGTGTATATAAATGATTTTTAAAACATAATATATAAATATTTATTTTTTGGAGCACTTCTCTGTGACTCAGAGGAATTGGGTTCCCTTTCTGGCACTCCCACAAACATCCTGTTCAGGAAGGGTATAATAATGCCAACATTTGAGGATGTCATAGAACAGTAGAAACAGAGAAATGTTTGGGTTGGAAGGGACCTTAAAGATCATTGAGTTCCACCCCCCTGCCATGGGCAGGGACACCTCCCACCAGCCCAGGTTGCCCAAAGCCTCATCCAGCCTGGCCTTGAACCCCTCCAGGGACGGGGCATCCACAGCTGCTCTGGGCAACCTGGGCCACTGCCTCACCACCCTCACAGGAAAGAATTTCTTCCTAATATCTGTCTAAATCTCCCCTCTTTCAGCTTAAAACTGTTGCCCCTCATCCTATCACTCCACTCCCTGATAAAGAGAACCTCCCCATCTCTCCTGTAGCCCTCTTTAATTACTGGAAAGCTGCTATAAGGTCAGAGTAACATGTTGCATACCAATCTCCATCACAGTATTTCCTGTTTTTTGCAATCTGTATGTATGTGGTACTAATGCTTGCATTTTTGCATGATTTTGGGGAAGGTGGGAAGGAGGGAGGGGTATTGGGAGACAGAATTTTGGCAATAGGTGTGCAAACTCAAATTCAGCAATGTAAAAATGAGAAGCTCCGAGTCCCACTGCGGGTCAGAATGTGAATAAAACACATGTATCTTAGTCATCCTGTCACTTTTCTATTTATGAAAAAAATATAAATCTCACCTCTAGACGCATAGTCTGCCTATTTGGGGATCTAAATTATTGCCACAGCTCACATTGGCTTAAATATTTTGGTTGCTCATGATGAAAGGAGTCTTTTTAAAGAAGCTTAGGTAATACTGCTCTTGTTCATTATGTTCTCCTCCAATCTCTTTCCCAAGATGATAATATTTGTAACAGAACAGTTGTATGTCTGAGTTTCTCATTACTTCCCTTGAGATAGCCGTTGATGCAAACAGCCAAAGTCATGGAGCAGAAACTGCACTGGTGTTCTCCAAGAGATCCCTAGTTACCAGCATGTGGTTCTCATTTGGAAAGACTGAGAAGGAGCAGTGTTCTCATAACAGCTCCAAACAAAAAACATTTACTTGAAACTGAAGAGTAAAGTGAGAGGTGAGGTCCTCAAGAATACAGAATACTTTTTCTCATTTTTAAGCTCAAAGTGGTACAAAAAGATGCATTCATTTGCCAGCCTCAGTACCTGCCTAGATATATAGAGAGGTCTCCTATATGACCTCAATTAATTGAAGAAGCACATTTGAAAATGGGAGCATTTGCATCCATCTATCATGGTATCAGGTTGAATCCATATCCTGATTGAAAGTGAAGTGTATTTAAAGGTTGATAAATTCTAAAGCATTATTTAAGTTTACTATTTTCCAGGTTCCTGCCACACACAGCAACATTAAACTTATGCTCATCTAATTGTCTTCTCTACAGCCATGAAACCACTTAACAACCTTTCCTGGAATCTAAACATGATGAAAAAAATAATAATAAATTTCACCATTCCATTACGATGGAATGTTTCTATTTGATTTTATTGGTTATATGTAAAACATCAGCCATAATTCTGAAACCTCCACAATGCTACTGTTTAGTATAAATGTTAAATCTCTGTGCTACAGAATATCATACTTACAAGTTTTATGTGCCTAATACTTTTCTAAAATTAAAAATATACATGGTCTGAGTCAAAATTATTTTACTGGCCAGCTTCAGCATCTGTAAGATTCGGGTCCCAAACCTAACTTCTTTTTGGTTTTCTCCTAAGTTATAGGATTCAGAAAGCAGAAATTATCTGACAGAGTAAGTAGGCTAAGGATTTTATATCATAGGTAGCTTACTCTTAATAGAAAAAACCAGTGGACGTGAAGGCTCTTAAGAAAGCTTGGCTAAATAGAAGGAAGTGTGGATCAGAACAGAAATCATAGAATCATAGAATCATTAA
>NW_010101759.1:0-17463 GCF_000699245.1 Pterocles gutturalis
GGATTTATGGGTGTCCAGATTACTTAATCTTCATTTCCCACCTTCCTTCATTCCCACATTCATTATTCTTAAAACAAAAATTCCAAGGGGCCAATCCCCACGCAGCCTACAAAAGCCAATATTGAACGGGAAAACATTCATATCTCCATACCTGTGGAGATTTATTACAGAATTATAGAGATTTCCTTGAAGTGGCATGTCTCAATATTTTCCTCTTCAAAACTGACAAGTGAAATTCTGAAACTGTTTTAGCAGATTAAAAGAAGTGGTTGAAAATTTTCATTATACAGCTTTCAGGATTCCCTGATGTCTGCTGAAAGGGCACCATGGCAGGACACAAGTGGTCAGGATTTCTGAGGTGTCAGGGAGAACTTCTTGGTACAGCTACTGGGTGGGTGGGCCAAGCAGGGTGATGCTCTCCAGCATCTGCTGTTCACTGACAAGGGAGAGCTGGCTGGGGATGTGATAGTGGGTAGCAGCCGTGGCTGTAGCAACCACGTAATAGTGGGGACCAAGATCCTGGCCAGTAAGAAATGGACTACTGCAGGGGTCTAGCCTGGGACCTATCCTGCTTAATATTTTTATCGATGCCCTGGAGAGGGCAGTGGAGTGCATATTCATCCTGTTTGCAGATGATGCCTAATGGATGGGGGGGGGGGGGCAGCTGATATGCTCGAGGGCAGGGCTGCCTTTCAGAGAGACCTAAGCAGGCTGGAGAAATCGGCTGAAAAGAACATTATGTAATTCAGCTCTGCAGGTGGCCCTGGTGGGCAGCTGAGCATGGGCCAGCCCTGTGCTCTGGTAGGTGGGACAGCCACCAGCCTCCTGGGCTGTATTAGCCAGCAGATCAAGGGAGGGGACCACCTCACTCAGCACTCACTAGACCTCATCTAATTGTATACATTACAAGAAAGACATGGAGAAACTGGAGGGAGCTCAGCAGAGGGCCCCCACAATGGTCAGGGCACGAGAGCTTGCCGTGCAAGGACATGCTGAGGGACCAGGGCTTGCTTAGACTGGAAAAGAGACAATGGGCATAACCTGAAACAAGAGGTCTGGAATGGATTTAAGGAAAAAAGTTTCACCCTGAGGGCAGTCAGGCAGTGGAGTGAGTTGCCCAGAGAGGTTGTGCCGTCTATCCTCTTGGAGGTTTTCAAGACAAGACTACATAAATCTCTGCACAACTCAGTCTGACTTCAGACCTGACCCTGCTTTGAGCAGAAGTGGACTTCTGAGGCCCCTTCCCCTGAATTACCCTGTGATCCTGTGGTCCTAAGACTAAGTGATAACCTGTCTCTGTCATATCTTCCTATAGGATGCGATATATAAGCTGGTTAAATAACTAGAAGAAAGTAACTTCCATTAGTTTGAAAGCAGAGTGATGTCTATCCATTTTAAAAATAGCATTAATAAATACAAATAAGGATACACTGGCAGTGTTCAAATACTTCCTTTTTGGCATTTTATACATTGCTAAATATTCCTAATGAACTTTTATTGTTATTTTGAAAACAGTCATGCAGATAATGGATTACCCCCTTTTCAGCTGCACAGTAATGATAACCCTCAAAAACATCTGGATATTCCACAGTTTGAGGGTTCACTGACCAGAAAGAAACAGGGCAAAGATGCCCTGTTCAACCAACTCTTTAGTTATTTTCTCAGCTAAAAGAAAAGGAAGAATGCACAGGAACATTTGCACTACCAAGGTGCAAGTCTGTTCTGTTCCAAGATTACACCAAAACTACTCTTTAATTTTTTGTTGCATTTGTACGGATTAGTCACTACAGATTTTACTTCATTAATCATCTTGGTTTTTTTCCTTACTTTGACATTTATTAGCAACCAAAAATTCTCAAGAATTCTTGGAATGCATGTTAGAATTGTATGCCCCACTATACATCTTACATATGAGCAGTTAAGAAGCTACTTCTACATAAACTACAGTAAGTTTTATGGCAATCTTCACTAATTCCTGGAAAATAATTTTTCACTCATTCTGGAAACTGCAAATATTCTTCCCACTATCTGGAGCATTCTGACTTTTTAACAGGTATTAGGCCACAACCACCATCATAATCACAACCTAGAAATAAATTCAACCAGGTAAAAATTATAATGTTCTGCTCAACACTACAAGATATTTGCTGTTACCTTTGCATCCTTGTGTCTAAGCCAATAGACCTCACACATTTTTCTCTGTATAATGTTTATCCCCATGACAAATACAAGGAATAAAATTATGTTTGGACACAAAATATTTAAGTACATACATAATCCAATTTGCAGTACTTTTACGTGACCACATGTATTCTGGAAATACAGTTCAAAACTCATCTTTCTGGATTTCCCTCATGTCTGAGATCCTCTCATGTTCCTGGACACGTGCTACATAGATGTGAGCTGTTGATGCTCCAGATCAAGTACACAGGACTGTCCTGATGCTCCCATTGAGAGGTTCCCTATGATAGAGTGATTATTCATGACATTTTGCTGTCTTTCTTAATTTGCTGGTGAGGTCCATTAACCTCATCATAGGATCTGAGGGATCTTCTGCCTCAGTTCTCTCCTCTCTGAAACTCCCACTTAATCCTTGTCCTTAGTGAAAAAGGATCTGATTTCTCTCTCCAGTTCTACCATGTGCTTGCCCTTGAAGCATCCCTGTAACAGTCATTTCAGCAATTCAGAGTGCAAGAAACACACTGCCATGAAGATGAACGGGGATGAGGTCAGCTTCTTTTTATGGGCTGCAGAAATAAAATGGAAATAGCAGTGGCTCTGTTAAGGCCACTAGAAAAGAATTTCCATGTCCCATCAGAAGATGGCCTGCCACTGTATTCTGTCCTGCACAAAACATTCACTGAATACCTGAAGTAAAACTTACTCACAGATGCCTATATGCAGCAATCTTTTGCTTTACATATTTTTTTAAAAATGGTGTAAAGACAAGTTCTAACAAGAAAGATGTGAAATACGAAGCTGCCACCATAACTTCTATTTCCTGCATGCAACTGGGTGCATCTTACAATGATACAAATGAAAAGTTTTAATTTAATATATTTTTTAAAAACTTAACCACAAACCTCAAAAAAAAGACAAAGTCTCTTTAGGTTGATTCTTCAATAAAATTACAGAAAAAGAATCAATCCAAACTTATATTGCTCAGTGTCGCTCTGCAGAAGTTTGACTGTTTCATTCAGGTTTCCTCTTACACACACAAGACAAATGAAATGAGAAGCATTCTCTTACAGAGAGAGGTGTGATCACTATTTTAGAGTGGCACAAAGCTGGCACAGAAAATCCTTTTCAAAACCTATGGCATTCTCGGCCGCCCCCTTTAACAAAAAGATTTATTCCCCAAAACTGAAGAGAATGAAGTACAGATCATCTGCAGGATGGCTCCAAGCACCTAATGTGGATGCTCTGAACTGCACTTCAGATGTGCCTTGTGGTCCTTGACTCAGAAAAGCTAAGGGAGGACTAAGATAGCTGTCTGGAGGAAAGGAATAGTAATAAATTTTTTAAATATAATAGTGATTTTTGGAATTCTGAAGTACTCAGTGACTATGTACTGACTGACATAGTGTCTCACAGTCATTCTGTGTAACTTCTATAGAGGTATACTCTGCTGAATTTTTGTTCTTCCTCTCAAAGAGCATTTTAGGAACAGGGTACGTGTAACAGTGTCCAAGTCTGCAGAAGCTCAGATCTGCCATAGTCTCCTCTGCGGAAGGCTTTGCTGTTCACTCAGATCTAGCATTACCATTACACAGCATCTAAGAAAAATGAGCATGTTTACTGGGAAACAAGTGTGGAACAAAATTGCGAAATAGCAAAAATAACAAAATGTTATTAAGATTACATTTAAGAATAAGGATTTGGTTTCTTCATCTTCTTAGCCAGATTCTATCTCTCCTCTTCCTAGTTTAGCGGAAAATTCTCTAACTTAAAATGGAGTTTCTTTGTCCAAAAATAGTGCTGCTCATGGAAGAGGAAAGGAACCAAGGAAGAACCAAGACTCTCTCCTACATCTTCACAGCCTTGCAGGTTTCAGCATTGCTTAATTCATTTGCATATTTGGACATAATACTCTGTGCGAGGCTTTAACGTTGTTGAACAGTGAGAATTATTTAGTGAGAATTTAGCATTAGGAGAAATACTAAATGCACAAACTGCTTATTTCATTCATAGCTATTATTTTTTTACAGATTCATAGCTATTCTTTTTTTACAGATATCATATAAAGACTGATTGCAGTACTATTAGGAGCCATAAAATTTGGAACAGGATGGTTCAATGCAGCAGTGTTTTTGGTCCTGCAGGGCCATCGTCACACAGGTTCCTGTTTCTCTGTTCACATAATAAAGAGCCAAATGCCAGCAGAACCACAGTCACCACATCAGCTTGGGCTTCCTGTTTCTGCACACAGCCTGAAACCATGATATAATGACAGGGAATACCTCATTGCTTAATTCTCCCTCCGCCATGTCTCACAGATACAGCCTGTAATATTTTCACACATCCAGCAAAAGGGTGCAGAAACAACACCAGGGGTGTGAAAAGTGGAAGTCTCAATACAGAAGAAAGGACAGAAAGATGGAGAAAAGAAAGCAAAAGGCTGGGAGAAGAGTGGCCTGGTAAGAAGCAGTGAGTCCAAGTGACAATATGCACAATTACATTTAGGGATAAATTCTTTATCCTCCCCGTGACCTCTGCACGCGTCCCCCTGATGTTACAGGGAACTGCAGAGGTTGGCCTCAGTCTATACTTCATCTGACAGGCCATAAAATAAATGCAGAATCTTGCCTTTTCCTCTTCATGAATTTGCCATGCCAGATCAAAGAAGTGGGAATTTGGGACCAGTGCAGTACTGATGCAGCTGGCAGAGTTGTTTATTTGAGAGGCTAAATTCAACCTTCGCTTGGTTGAATAACTTAATTGTGCTTACTGGGAGACTGCTTTTCAAAAGGTTCAATTCTTTCTGCTGCCAAGAATCAGAGTTTGCTTTCAGCACATTGAAATTATCTCAGGGGAAGGCTTTTGTCAGCCAAACCATTCCAAAAGTATTCTTAATTGCTTTCCACACTTTGGTGAAACAGGAGATTATGCAGCAAATCCACATTCTAAAACAGAAAAATTAAGGACAGAGAAAAGTGAAAAAAACAACTTGACAGAGAAAAATAATAATCTTAACCACATACCTTAAATAACAAAATGCAACTTCAGATGTTGAGTTTTAAACAACCATTGTGCCCCCCATGAAAAACTATAATCAGGTTATGTTAGCAACAGAACGTACACTATGCAGATCTATTCAAACAAATTGTACAGGCCACTATTTGAAAAACCACTTGATCTTATACAGATGCATATTATCTTTATTTCTAAATTGCCCTATAAATTAAACACAACTTATAAGATATAGAAAGCCTTCTGAAGAGTAAATAATTTTTCCTTTCTCTTCACTTGCTTTTATTAATGTGTCTCAGGAAGGATGAGATTATCTTTCATGCTAGAATAGCAATGTTGACACAACAATATCAAAACTATCATTGGAAAACATTAGTCTGCAGATAATTTTCATCTATTGTACTGAACTACAAACATATTTCTTCAGGTTTTGGCGGCAATGCCTCAGTATGAAGGTAGACAAAAGGAGCAGTTGAATACAGCCTCTGTAATCAACAGCTTTATACTCTTCAAAATGACTAGGATTACGTCAGGAAAATTCAGATAATTTCTCAAGCTTAGAGAACAAGGAACTAGAAAGCTTTGAAGACAGATTAGTTAAAAACAGAATGTCTATAAGTATTATGAATCATTTAATACAGATATGGATGCAGATGGGTCAGATAGATAACAGTCTAAATTCATATAAGATGTGACAGGTTTTGTCTCTTCAGTGATTCTTCTGTCAGCTTGAATAATTTGCAGAGGAATATATCTGCTTTTTTCCACCTCTACAGAGGCATCTCATTCTGTCATTCAGTAAATATAAGTATCCAAGTGGAAGCCTTTTCTAAATCTGTTCACGAACACCCTCATGCACATGTTTGAAAACAATTGTACAGGAAGCTCCAAGTGTTTAGGTGACATGCATGCTTATAAAATAAGCATAATTATAAGTGTTCCCCAATCACTTTCTCTGTAAATAGAATACAAGAAGAGCAATCCATAATTAGTGGTAGCTCAGCTTAAAGCCAGGGAGTGTCAGTATACCAGGAAATTTAAGAGTCTGACATAAAATCTTTCAGGCTTGAAGCAATCTTAGGTGATGCACTTGCTAAAACAGGCAGATGACAGGAACATTCAGTACAGGTTAGCCAGTGCACACCACACGAAATACTCCTGCCTACAACTATGTTTAAAATTAGCACACCACTCACCAAAAATAATAACAGTTTTTCAGTACATGATGTTATTTCATATTAAGGTGGAGTGAGTTAAGCTGCAGCAACGAATGCAGACAAGTGAAAGGTCTGTGGTCTCTGCTACTTCTGTATAAAAGGTAAGATATCCACAGGACTCCTAAGCTGCCACAGTAAGGTGTGTCTGCTTGGAAGTGATTTAGAGATATTTGATCAAGTCCTCAATCAAAAAGTAGATTTTATTAGATCCAATCTCATTAAATACCTCCAAATTAAATTTCTTATAAATTAGAAATATATCATCAGAAGCTGCATATTTTCAAATTCTGTTGATATAACATAGTTAGGCATCCATTAGGCCTTTGACACAGCACTGTCTGACATACTGATGAAAATACATTACACAAAATCAATTTAGCACATCTCAAATGGATTAAAAACTGATTAAATGAGAGCAAAAAAAATTCTTCTCCAGTGAATCCCGTTAGATCTATTCTTGATCACAGATAAAAATATTACTCTATAAAATTATTGTTCATAAGATTTGCAGAACTCACCTTAATCCAAAATAATGTTAAGAAAAATATGGATTCTACAAAGTGCCTTGATTTGGTTTGGCAATTTGTGCTTATTTGAATTACTGGTACTTTCAGACGAAAACTGTACAGCACGGTTGAATTATTCACATCATACTTATTGTATGAGAAACTTTACTTTGAAGAATTTGGGAGGTAAAACGATTGAGGAACTAATCGTAGGTGTGCAACATGGTACAGTGCCATGACTTACATGTTTATTTTTAATAACCATTGAAAGGGACATGGATGGAAATGCCGTACCATGCACTGCAAGGCGTTACATACCACAAGCCCATCTGCAGAGTGAATGAGGAGGAACAGGGAGAGAAGTTCCTCCAAACCTCTCCATTTCACCCTGCAGCACAGTTCTTCGGGAAGGAAGAGATGCTTCTGATCCCTCCTCCTCCAGAAATAAAGTAGCAGATGTCAAAAAAAGACTGTTGATAATCAGAACTGGAGAACTCATTTAGAAAGTAACACCAGGGTGTATAAGCTAGTTCCCAAGCAACTGCATCACTACCTAGAAGTACACAACATGATTTTCACATATAAGGAAAAAGCATCCCATTATATTTGCATAAAATAAAATAAAATAACATGGCCAGGCAACACATAATGTATCAAATAGCATCCTTCAGCAGATCAGTACAAATGCTGAGTTCACAGCTATAGTAATGAAACAAAGAGGCCAAAAAAAAATTAAAAGTTTTCTGTTCAGCAAACAAAAAAGAACTACAGAAATTCCATTTAAACTCATAAGTTTCATCTCACTCAAAAGGGGATTTTTTATAGTTTTAGTGTCAGGTTATTCAATCATTTTAGCATTCAGGTCACTTCAAAAGAAAAATGTCATTTCAAAGTAAAAATCAAGTAATTTAATTTCTGTAACACTCTGTGTATTCCTGTAAATAAGTACATGGATATTTGTCTTAAAAACTAAGAGCATTTTTATGTTTTCAAAAATCTCTTTTTATCCCCAAACAAATCTGTTTCTCAGATTGCATCCCATTTCATGTTTCAGCCTCTCCTTACAACATCACTGAATCTGTAAATCAGGTGAAAATGTGTTTCAGGATATGTAAAATAAAAAGGTTACACTGTGTAAATTCCAGTCTCCAAATGTCGGTGCTACATTATTTCATGCTGTTGTTCACCGATCTTTTCAATCATTCCCTTTTTGAATTACTACATGTAAAGGCTGTAGAAGAGGTGAGGTAAACATTATACTCAAAGGTATTTTTCTCTTCTGCAATGATTATATGGAGAGAAAGTGAAAACAACCGTAATGACTCATAAAAGATTAGCAAACTGTCACATGTAAGCAGCACTCTTGTGATGACATCTATAGAGGAACCTCACTGGTAATCTTGTTTGACAAACCAAAACCATGACAAAAAACAGTAAAAGACTGGAGAAAAATCTTACCCTAATGTGGCTCTGAAGGGAACTCAATAGTTGGCAGGCTGAGATGGGAAAAAGTCATTCCACTCCAGTAATGTTGTCATGGTCTGCATAAACAAGAAATGCACACAGGTACACCTGCATGCTCTGGTCACTCTTGTGACACTGATTTCCAAAGTCCATTGGAAGATTTCCACAAGAGCTGTATGTCTATATCCCAGAGATAGCAATGAAAACCTCAAGCATACATTTAAAGTATTTGAAGAGTGCTTACTTTTGAGTCTCATTAGATATTATGAAATCTTAGGTCTGTATTTTAGACAACCTATATGCAATACATAAAAAGGAAGAGCTTTCCCCCTGCCTCCCCCCCCCAAAAAAAGAGGAAAACTTAATCCAAAATTTAAAACTCTATGCACTAAAAGCAAGCATTTTTAAAAAATTGGGCCATCCATTTTTGATTGAGCACAACAGAAACTAAAGTGCAAGCTTGTGAGACCTTTTTTTTGAGACTGATAACCTTTTATTAACATAAACATTCTGTTAAAAAATCATTTTCTGCCTTGTACTTCTCAAGTGGGACCTCTCTCTAGAGTGAGGGGTCTTTTTTCACCACTGTCACTGATACTTTCTGATTTGAGCTTGTTTTGATCTCAGTTATGGAACCTTGAAAAATAGATCAACGCAAAGTCTTGAAGAAATTGGAAATAACATGAATCACATTTGCAGTGAAGAAACAGCAAAGGTTTGTAAGTTTAAATAGGCATCTTAAACTATGTTTAAAATCCATCATTAAATAGAAATGCTTGGCATAATTATTTTAAAATAATTCAAAATTTGCTTCTACTACTAGAGAAAATGAGGAACTGAAATAAAGAGGTATTATATTTTTTATCCTGACTGGTGGCGGGGTCATGCATGGCCTCCATATCATTCCTCACATTCACACTTTATCAGAGAAGCAAAAGAAATCAAAAATAAATCTCTCCCAAATAGCAAGCTCATAGGTCTTCCAATAAGACAGTTCCTACAGAGTCAAATCTTGGACTGAGATGTTACAAGTCCAAGTGACTTGTAATTATACCACGATTCACCCTTCCCAGGTAAAAAGCTAAAGGTGTTTTCCCATCCTCTCTTGTCAAGAAAATGCATCATTCACAATTCACATCTTTTCTGATGACTTTGACTTTACTTCATAATCCACAGAAAGCTGAAACAAGAGGGTCTTTCCCCTTACCACCAGGCAATCTACTCTTCACTGGTTTCTCACTCTTGAAACCTAGTCTGCCTGCTCATGAGAGCAACTGTCGGAGGTCAGACTGAAAGCGCATCTCCACATCTCCTGTCCAGTTTCTAACAGACATCAACAGCAGCAGCCTTATAAGAAGTTTATAGAGAGCTTTGCCAGTGTAAATATCCAGTGATAATTTTGCCAAAACAGGCTCCCAACCTCTAGCAATTTACACCTAAGTTAATTCGTCATACAGAGAGGGCATTATTGTTTTTAATAAGAACTCAGTCAAGTTTTCTTCATGGAACTGCCCATTTTTGAAGCCATGAAGGCTTTCATAGTCCACAACATCGTGCAGCGAGGAATTCTGCAGCTCAGCAACAAATCATGCAAAGAATGCACTCCACCTTCCTGCAAGACCCAGCCCGATTCTCCTCTCCTTTCTTCTCGTTCATGCATGGACTCCAGGATTTCTTTCATTCTCTTTCAGCACAATGTCCAGCCTAGGGCTCTTCAAAATCTCCTGATCCCTAGCTGATCAGTCCTGCATGGAAAACAGCTGATCTGCTACAAAGCTAGATTCCTCCAAACACTCTGAACTACATGTGACACTTGCCTGTCATACTCATCTCGAGATCAAGAACATTTCAGGGCTCTTCCTGACAGAACACTATGGCCACTATCTTTGTAATTAATATTCTTGTTCTCTTGTTTTGTTATGTGAAGAAACAGTAGGTCACAGTATCACCTTATCTGGGTTAATTGTTTGCACTCTGCTGTACCTGTTGTCTTACTGGTTTCTCGGGTACTTTAGATGCAAGTTCAGGTAAACAGACATCCATAGCACCACCTTGAATCATAACACCACAGTTGTTATGAAAAACACACAAAAAAAAAAAAGCCTAATCAATTCTGGAAGCATGTTATAATATATTCTCCATAACCCACCTTGCTAAGCATGAGACAAATACCTAGGAGTGATGACACAATTTTCAATTACTGGAGTTTGAGTGAGATCCCCAGCTACGAGAACATGCTCTGCCGAGTGCCTGAAGGAAACCATTACCTCCACAGGGCATCACCTTGGAAGGTACAGGGTCTATTGTGAGCCTGAAGAAATAATTAACCAGAGATGGTCACAATGCTGCAGACAGATGGCAAGGAACTAACCAGGGAATGAAGAAGTCCTTCCAGAATGCCTTTTTGATTGTTTTATGCAAACAGTTTCCCACTCCAGAATGATCACATAAAGTGAATCTGAACCTAAGTACCTGCCACAACCAAAATGTCACCTTAGTCACCACACCTGTTCTCTCAAAAAGCTCGCGCTTAAGTCCAAAACAGATTTCTGACTTTGGAGGAAAACTTAAAAGAAAATGTTTTTATTCAGTTCCCTACCAGAATAATGACAAATTCCAAAAGCATGAAAATGAAGTAAGAGTTAATAGTCTTTGGTAATAGCTAAATTTTTTTTCACTTTTAACTTTCATTGGGAATCTCAGGCAATTTATACTACCAGAAGAATCTGGCTCCTACCTAGGATGGGCAATTTTTACCCATTGTCTCTAAAGAATGTATCCCTACACAGGGTAAACAAGATCTCGTAAGAAGCCTGAATATAAATCATTCCTCCACCCAGATACATTCTAGTGAATGCTCAAAACGGTCATCAAAATCATATGCTCATCAAAAAATCATACCTACTACTATGCCATGCTGTTGGGTTTACTGTCCATTTAAAAATTTTTTTTTTCTTCTCAGAAGAGTGCGCGTACTCAGGAGAATGACTGCCACATAAAGCTTTGTCAAGATTCTTGCTAACTTTGAGAAATTTTGATTTTAAATGAAACACAGGTCTAAACAAGATTGGTCCAGCTTCGTATTTGTAAAAAAAGCTCTCAAAGCCTTGTCACTTCTGCAAGCAGAACATTTAGAAAGCCCATGATGGAGGTTTTGAACCCTGAGGATTCAAACAGAGGTCTGAGGTTTTTTAGAATGGCAGAAGTTGACAGAAAGCACAGCTTTAAAATCTGAGCTGTAAAAGGTAGAAAGCTTTGCCAAGAGTGCTGTTTTCCCCATGACATTATGGGTAAGTTTCCCAACCTTTCTCGGATGCTGAACAGCCATGCAAAATTCTGTTCACTCGCTGGCACGGGCAAGGTGTTCTAAAAGAGGTCTCAGCACCTGGTTTGGTGCAAACTGAGCCTGCCTTTTGCTAAAGCAGCTAGAATTATCTTGCAATAAGGAAGTGTAGCAAGTATATACTGTCACATGTTTTTACCAAAGCTGGCAGAGACAGAGACGTCGTTTGCTGTAATCCCTTAACAATGCTATTATTTGACTTCTCAGCATGTCTTGCAGGTGATACCATCTCCCAAGCATGACTTCAGTCTCCCTTATACATTGAACAAACAGTGCCCTTCTCACACTTATAATCTTGTTATAAACTGTGTGAAAACTTCTGTGAAGTTAGGCTGCTGGAAGGCAGCCTAACTTATCTGCAAAGTTTCCAGGAGAAAAACTTCTCGTATAAGCGCAATATGCACCAGGACAGATCCCGGTTCAAAAATAAAAGGCTACAATGTCTTACGTAAATCTGTGGGTTGAGTGAAGAAAGGGCAGTGATCTGGAGGTCATAAATATTCTGGCTATGCTCACTCCATATGCTCTTTAGTCCAACTATAAATAGCCCTCAAATTGCTACACATTTCAAGAAAGTTAAGTAACCCAGCTTTCACTTTGTAAGCGGAGGGCAAAAGCCTAATGATGCCACAGAAGGGCAGGGGAAAAGAGCTGCTGAAGCCACGTAGACATCTGCTGAAAGAGTCCTAGCTGTGAATTTCCATAGAGCAAACCAGCTGGTTCTAACACAGACAAAGGAATGAGAAAGTACAAGGCCAGTCAGAACAAGGTCAGTTCTGTGTGGGGAGTGAACAGAGCAGCTAAACACTGATGTGAGCGGTCTATGGGAGGGAGAAGGGAACAGCCATGCACACCTCTGCTTACACGCTTCCAATTTTCAGCAAATTCTACAGCCAGCTATGACTTTACACTGATTTTCTTTTACATGTCAGTACAAGTTCTTACATATTTAAGTGTTCGGGAGTAAAAGCACTGCAAACAGAAATTGGGTCATCTGCACCCCCTTTCCAGCCTATTTACTAATCAATTTCATTGGCTTCAAAACACACTTCGAAGCAAAAACTGCTTATGTGCTGGACCCTGTAGCCGCCTTGCTCCCTCTGTTCCCCCACGACTCTTTTTAACCTTTCTGTGTTCCTTCAAGCTGCTGGCACTGCCTATTCAAACCATTATCTTAGTCCTGGGCATCCCACATCGCAGGTGGCAACTAGCTGAACTTGGACACAATCACCAGCACTTATGCTGCCAGGGTTGCTTCTGTCATACTGCCCTTGCAACAGCTCTCAGTGAGTTCTCAATATGACAACAAAAAGGACTCTGTCATGTGCTTGGCCTCGCACAGGAATGTCATCCATCACTTTGGAAATCACTTCTCCCATGCCCCAAATTACAATTTTAGATAATGCTGAATTGTAAATAAATATCCCAAAAGCACTCAGAAGAGAAGCTGGCTCTTTTCCCCTCCTGTAACAATCAGAGCAGGTGAACCACAGCATTGCAATAGGCAAGAAAATATTCTTGTCAACATTAGCTTATTATTGGTTATTTGTATTAGCATGCCACTTTTCTTTTGACAGTTACACCTCAAAGTCTTCAAAATATCTAAACAAAGAAAAACAGTTACATAATGCTTCTTCTTTGGCCATTACAAAAAAATTTCAATTTAAATAATCTCTAGAATCACATCCAATTTATTTTGAAAACAAACAAACAAAAAAATATTTTTTTATGAACAGTCTTCTATTCCAGGCAATCAAAGAAAGCAGATCGTGAAATACAGTATTTGATCCATTTTTCATACACACAGTTCAGAAAACATCTATGCTTAGGCCACAGACCTGTACATACAACAATTTCTTTGAGAAGTCTCTAGATGAGCTAAGCTCATTGATCTAAGATTTTGTGGATTTGAAGTTTTTGAAGGGCAGCCAAAAGTTTCACTTCATTTTTCAGCTCCTTCCAGAACTTGAGATCTTGCATCTTGTTCCTAAAATACTTAAACATATTTACATGGTAAACAACATTATGCTGAGATGTATGAAGTGGGAAAGGTCAAAAAAAGAAAGGCATCCTTAAAGTTTTATTTTCTATTTCAAGCTAACCATCGAGGCCAAACTTTATTCTAAAAACAGGTCTCGAGCTCTGAATTGAAAAAGTGATGCATTTTTTGTTTATTTTTTCAAATGTTGTCATATTCCTCTATCTAGCATTCCCTTCAAGATGCACATGCTTGGCCTCTGTGTTTACTTTCTGATAATATAAGGATGACCTTTCTCCACAGAACTCCCACCTCATGAACACTGCCTCTCCGTAAGCCCTTTGAAGGACACAATATAACTGAAGTGGGTAATTTTCATTGACTGTGCAAAGATTCTGAAAGAACTTACTTGGCTTCAGACAGAGCATAAGTTGCATACTGCACTGGACTACTCATCGGTGTTGGGTGGTTATTCAGAGTACCAAGTCCTTTCTCAAAGAGTCTGCTAGCCCCAAGCAGCTCCCAAATGCAGGATGCTGTCTCCCATGGAGTATGTTTTGCTTCAACCTTATCTGGTCCCACAAGTACCATACCCAGCTTCTCTGTACTGTTTCTGGAGAAATTTCAGTCCTTCAGATTGAACAGCTGAAAAACAGTACCTCAGCCCAGCCTTAAAAAAAGGAAGCCTGATTAACCAATCTTCCTACAAGATGAGGTGCTCCAATTTGAGTAAATGATCACTAGGGCTTGATAATGCTCTACTGCACCTTGCATGAGATACACAGTATATATCCCCAACAGAAGTGGTAAATTTCCTGTATACAGAAGCATCAACAATACAGCAACATCAAAAAACCAAACAATGTGTAAGCGAGATAAGATTTGTAAAAGGAGATACCTTTCCCTTTTAAATTAAAACAGGACAATACAAATTGTTCAGGTCATCATAGATAACTGCATAGCCATTCCAGCTGTCATTTTGAAAACTGCTCTCCCTACTGTGATGTGGAAAGACAGCATTTTCAAAAATTACAGGCAAGGTCATAAAAGCATTCTCTGAAGAATTTAAAATAATTCAACACATATCAAGGGCCAAAATCTGTTAGTCCTGAACTAAAGGAAAATATGTAGGTTTGATCAGCTGAAATTTTTCTGCCTGCAGCCCAAGCTTAAGCATATTTATGGACCAATAAAAAGCATTTGCAGAAAACTCAGATTTTGTCCTCAGAATAGCATGCAGCTGTCATGATAGCTTTGTCTAGATCAGAAAAAGTGAGTCAAATTCTGCTTTGATTAGCTAATGTGATTATTGCTTCAAATCTGTTTCAGTAGGAATTGAAACAGTGAATGCCACAACTAAAAATGCATTGAATATCAACTCTTGTATTAAAGAGCCACATCTTTTTATCTTAAGGCTGAAACAGCTCTCTCAAGCATCCAAAGTCCACAGTGATTCTAACCTTGTAGCTGACACAATAGCATCGCCTGGCTAACTAAGCTTTCTGACTAAAGCACAAAGGCAAAGGTCTTTCTTGTCACCTGTACTGCATAACAGCTACAATCACTGACCTAAATAATCTGAACTAGAAAAGCCAACTTATCCTCTGTTCGATGAGGATGCAGTTCTTATGAGAGCTTGTTCAATGATTGAGACCTAAAAATTTTTTAAATCACTTTTGGCTTGAAGCCAAAAATTTCAATTAAATATTAGAGAGAGAAAAAAGGAAGTCGATACATGGCACACTACTTGCAATCACCAAACTACTTTCTCTTGGGATTGTTTTGCAGATGTCCTTGGAAATAAAAGCCACTGCAGATACCATTATAGCAAAGGTATGCAAAAACATTACTTAAGTGAAGATTGTTTGGAGATGGGAATTAGTTTCTTTGAGTAGGTGTCCTGGGTTAAGCTGAGACAGAGTTAACTTTCTTCATAATAGCTAGCAAGAGGCTGTGTTTTGGATTTGTGCTCAGAAGAAAGCTGATAAAAAGTGATGTTTATGCCCAGGATTTGATCTTAGGTTCAGGATTGAGACCCAGAGTGGCCAATAATCTATTCCATAACATACACGTCATGCCCAGTATATAGGTGAGGACCCTCCGGAAGATCGTCCCTTTTGGTTCCGGATCTCTTTTGCTCCGGGTCATCTCACTCCAGGTGGTCGCTCTCCCAAGGCCTTCCCCCCTCACCCCAGTCAGCTCTCGGTCTGGCACGCTTGGACTGTTATCTCCAATCCGTGAGTGTGGTTTCGGGACCCTCCCTGCTCCGGGATCATTAGCCAGGAACAGGCTGAGCCTTGGTCACTGGGTGGGGGGTCAGTATCACTGTGTATCACTCATCTGTATATTTGTACATAGTATTATTTTCAGTATTATTGTAGCCTAGTTATTAAATTGTCCTTATCTCAACCTTTTTTCCCTTTACCCCTTTAATTCCCTCCCCTGCCCTCAGGTGGAGGGGGGAATTGCATGAGTGGGTGTGGGGCTTGGCCCCTTATTAAGGTTCACCTCCTTTTTCCAGGACTTCCTGACTGCCCTTGGAGTAAGCTGCATCCCCAGTAATTTTTCAGAATTTTGACCTGGCAATGGCCACTTCTTTAGTGTAGAGAAGGGTTTCATACAGATCTGAGTCCAGACTCTTCAGGGCAGATAGAATAACATGTAATTTAAATTTGATTTAATTAGGGAATTCAATTAAAACACAGTGTTGTTTTTTCAGCATATGGGCTGAATTGTATTCACATAATCTTTTTACATGCACAAATGACAGTAAGTTATGCAGACTGTCTCACAATTTACACATGCGATCTTAATTTGTGCTTATAGAAAGATTCCACGCAGAGCTGCAGAACTGCAAATTATAACTGAGGTCAATGGAAACTATAAAGACTTCATGTCCCTAACATAAAGTACCATGGGCATGCATCAGCTGAAAATGCAGACCTCATGTCCAAAAGATGCGTTGACTGGAGGGGGTGGGAAGACTGGGTTTGTTGGCTCTGAGAAAAACATGTACATCACCCAAGGTAAAATTTGCTTTCTCTTCGAGTTGAAGTTTCCATCCCATTAGCACTAAGAAGTACTGCTGATGTAGCCCAGCAGGTCAGCTGGACACTACAAAAAAACAAGTGAGCTCCCCAGAAAGCAGACTTCCTGGTCTATGTTTAGAGTCAAGATTCTATTGAGAGTTTTTTTAATGCTCTCTTCTATTCAGCTATGGAAACAAATGAAATTCTATGAAGAACTAAGTAAAAGTAGCAAAATTTCTTATAGGAAATTATGCTAATATACTCATTTGGGAAGGCTTGCAAGAAAACAAAAGGTGAAACAACTCAGAAGGGCTTCCAAAGTTCTGTTATCTCCCTTTTTTATTACAAAAATGGGAGGCTGATTATAAATACATCTATATAGCAATTGAAATAAAACCTGCAAAAGCTACAAAGGTAATGCTTGAAATTTAATGCAAATAGTGATCCCAAGTTAATAATGCCATCTGCTTAATATAGAGAAAGAACTTAATGACTCTTGACAGAGACAATATATATGTACCCCTATTATTATAGGTCCTACAAAAGCCACCATGTAAATAATCAAAAAGTAGATAAATCATTTTACTTTGTGTTTTTTTTTAAAGTCTGTATTTGTTTACAGCAGGTACATATGCATGTGTACAGCAGGTGAGCTACTTCCTAGAGACCATGTTGTGTTACAATCTTCAAGTACTTCTATCTTGTCTAAAGGATATAGAGAGTGGAATTAAATGGG
>NW_010101759.1:17494-23300 GCF_000699245.1 Pterocles gutturalis
CAGAAATTTTCCATTTTGCACAAGTACTGTTGGGCAACTGTACTTTTGTGAAATGCATTTGTATGAACCCAGGAAAAAAAATGAAAAAAGGCCTAATGCAGATGTAGTATTGCCCTGTTGCTAAGCATTAGATGTCTTACTTTAAAGATCCTATCGTGCTGCTCCTGGCATTCTAGCCATATACAGGCATATGGCTTGGTCAAAACCCAGTCCAATATGTAATGGTTACTTTGAACCAGGGCCAAACAAAGTTCATCTTTCATTCATTTTTTTCTAAACAGCATTCACCATTAGTTCAGCTCTACAAATTGCTGATGCTAATGCTTTCTATTACAGACAGGCCCTAGGGTTTAATACCATATCCATCCAAGTACATCTATCCACTCTAACATTTAAAGACAGATTAGGTCATTAGTTATGAAACCTGTTATAATAGTTAGCACAAGTTATCATAAATAATGTACTAGGAATTTTTTTTCATTGTCTAAGCATTTTAAAAGCAAATTTTAAAACTTTTTTTTGTTATAAAAGGAGTCAGCTAAGTACATAAGAAGGATAATGTTTATTCACTGAAAGAAGTATAATCCTCATATTTCTGTAGCTGCTTACAATTTAAACTGCCAGAAAATATTTTATGTCTGTATCTTAAGTGGCATGAGAAACCCTTTTTTCAAATATTATATCTTTGTTTATTTGCATCATTCCTTGCAATTAAAATTGCAAGAATTCTTCACTAAATGGTACTTAGAATCCTTCCAACCATAATTAACGTTTTCGTGTGGTTTACAATTAATTAGAAAGTTAGAAAACTGCATTATTCAATACTTATTTGGCATTTAATCTCTAATTAGTCAGATATTGATGTTCTGCTAATACAAGTGTCCTGTAACAAGAGCTTCTGAAATACAGACATTGGGGCAATCAAGACAGGTTCTTCATAGTCTAGAAATAGCCAGGAGCCTTGAAGACCCTCAGCAAATTAAAATACAGTCAAAAATTATATTGCTGCTAATGAGGAGTGAAGAGAGGAATTCTGGGGAAGAAAAAGGAGGGGTATATACGATGACAAAAGAAGGTACATTGCCTAATCATGTCAGGGTGGGGCCCAACCGTTTACCTATTACTTCAACTGTTGCTGCCTATGCTGAGAATCACTTCACAACAAAAATGATAAGAAAAGTACTTGTTATGTTTAAGATTCTCTGTAATTCTGGGCTAAAGAGTTTAATAACCTAAGAAGTAGTAAATTAGATGTACTTCTTACATTACTTACTCCCATTAGACAACGGAGAGTAGCTTTGTTTTGGTTTTTGTTAGTGTTTTGGGTTTTTTTTCTGTAGATTGATTCTATCCAGTTCCAGTGAGTGTGATGGGAGTTTGGGGACCGATGCCAGTAGACCTATATTCTACAAAGAGCCAAAACTAAAGAAACTTCATGAATCACAGTCAAGTTGCTCATGGGAAAATCAAAACCACAAATGAAATCTTTATAACATTCTCATTGTTTACTTTGATAAAAACACTAGTAGATAGTAGAAATTATGTACTTCCCACTCCAAGCTTGGACAGCATTGTGACTTAAAGTTGTAAACCTAATGGCAGGCAGCTGCAGTACGGACTAAGGACTGTAAGGTTCGTTTGCAGTGGTCAGTCTTGCAAGTGAACCGAAGTAAAGGACAGAAAAATCTTTTGCTTTATCTTTATTCAGAACCTCATTCCTGACTGGTTATGCTAAGTGCCGCTGTCACAAAAATAATTAATATAGAATATGCCTCTTTCGGGACTGTACATTTGGTTTATTGCTCTGAAACTCCGTAAGTAGATTTTTACACACGTTCAGTATATGCTTATTCATTCATGTGGAAACTCTTCATCTCGTTTCCCCCTATTACACCATACTCCAATAAATGCTTGTTCTGAAGTTAACTATCCTTCTAGATTATACTCTCAGCAACAAAAGTTGACCTGAAAAATAAAATTTAATTAATGTCATGCTCTTTATGACTTACAAGGAAAGCTGACATCACCCTTTCCAGACCTACTTTTAAAAACCTGCTCTCTGATTATCTATTTCTCTTAGAATTGTCAGAAACATTAAATCTAGCTTACCCAGCTTGGTTAACAGGCTCATAACTTGTGAGATTTTTCAGTCCTCAGCTGCAGATCCAGCCTTTGAATTGGGAGCAGAGGTATTTTTTCCCAAGTTAGGATTTTGCATTAGACTACATCACTAAATGACAGACAAAGAAAGAGATGAAACTCAAGTTTTAGCAGAAATTGCCTCCAAGGTTAATTAATTTCATAATTGTTGTGTATGGTGCTATTATTCTTCCTGTTATCTATCGGTAACATAGGTACTAGTATGTTGGAGATGAAGACACCGAAATTTAGGCATTGAAATATAAGTACTCAGTTCAGTTGACTAAACATAGTATCTGACATACTGATGAGTCACATCACAGACCTGATATAGTGCTATAAATCACATCCAAGTATCTTAGATGCTTTGACACATTTAAAATGCACACTACAGATGATAGTTACAATATATGTTTAGGGCAAGCTATTCAACTTGACCAACTTGCTGTGACTGGAAGTACAATTCAGCTGATCCAAAGTAGGTATCTGTTTCAGGGCAAGCTGCAGGTCTACAGGTGTCTGAACATAACCTTCTAGAACCAGCTGAGATGCCCAAGGGAAGGGATTGGCAGACATGATGCAAGGTATCTTGCATCTCATTAAGACTTCATTCCACAGCCATCTGAAGTAGCATTTGGAAGCCAGACAAGATACTCTAGAGTGTTCTAAATTATGTTTTGCACCTGAGCACTACTGTGGATCCCCCTTGACTATGAAGCTAAAGCAGCTACCTCACATGTAGATAGTTACAATTGGACACCTATTTTACGTGACAATCTCAAGCTGAATCCTGCCTCTACTGTCCTTTTTGGTAGGCTATGGCCAAATTTCCAACATCAAAAACCAAGCAGCACTGGGCTCCTTTAAACTTCACAAAGCAGCAACAAGGTGACACACAAAGTGTTTTACCCTTTGCACATCACTTAAGTCTCTGAAGAATGATTTTCTATTATCATTAAAATAGGACATTGTAACTTAGAATGTAGCTTTGCTGAGGTTCATTCTCTACCAACAAAATGAATCACAACTAAAGGTGTATTTACTTACTAATCTTGTGTATCTTGTGTTTTTGGTGGGTTTGTTGGGTTTTTCTTGAAGGAAGGAAGGGAGATGTCTAAAAAGGTGTTCTTTTCAGATTTTTTATGCTGACTCAGGAATTTTATTTTATGATGCACAATTATTACTCTTCTCCAAATACCAGGGGATGTAATACATTTTTGAGCAGACGCTTCAAGATTAAAAAGAATAACTTCAAAAACTAAAATTACTACCATACTTTTGAACAGGCAAAGAGACATAATATTATCAGACCTATGAGACTACCTGTATCACTCCAAATAATAAATTTTAATCACTGGGAAAAAGATATTCAGGCCAATCAAGTAAGACAAGATGGTGATAAAACACAATTGAAGCTGTTCTACTGCTTCGGGACTAGCTAATGTCAGTAAAAAGGTAAATCCCAACTACAAGTTTTATTAGTGTTGAAAATGCTGAAATGTAGCTCCACCTCCACCTTTTCAACCAAAATCAGCAACCCAAAGAACTTTTATTATATGAGATTCACAGAGTGAATTTCAGAGTAACTGCAATGGTTATGTGAAGGGCTCGACTCTTTTCTCTGACAGATCTGGGCCATCTGAGCAGGTTTTAAACCTCCTTCATCACCTTTGAGACTGAAATTAAAGAGAAGGTATGCAGTACTCAGTCTGAAAGCTCTGTAGTATTGAAAGCTAGCAAAGAAACTGAACACATGGAGTTTACCACGAAGGGATACAATGCTATTTTAATAATCAACATTAATGACAGGACTGCTAGCATGCACAAAATTAGCTGCACCTCTGTCCTGTTTGTGGTGCCTGTTGCTCAAGTCCTTTGAATTTTATTCAAAAAAAACTACTGTGTTACGCAGATCTTTGTGCAACTGCAGAAACCAAACTAACCTGGGATACCCACTGGAAGAGATAAACTAAAGAGTAAGATAGGAAAGAAAAATGGATTTTACATTTTATATTTTACTATATTTGATTTTTAGTATTAAAAATAACTTCGGATTTAAAATTTTCTGGCTGTTTTATTCAACCCTGGTCACAAGTTACACACAGTTAGACCTGCCGAGGAAGCCTGGTGTTGAAGGTCAGTGTGTACTATGGAACAGCAAAATGATGGCTATGCTCAAAGAGAGACAAACGGATAGGGACTTGAAAGCATTTAGAGGTAGGAGGAAGGGTCCTCAAATGGCAAAGAAAGGGGAAAAAAGTAGACCTAGTTCAGGAATCATTACAAGCTCATTGGAGATTTAACTGGTAAATTAAAACTCTAATAGAAAATTACTACTATAAATTATTATACCCATAAAAAGAAAAGCAAGGAGTTGTGCTCTCTTACTATACGAGTACTAAAGTAATTGTCATTACTATTCACCGGAGTGAGGGACATTTAACTTAGAAATCCAATTTTTGTCAAAGAACGTATTTATAACTATATAGAAGTTCCTAATTGTTAGTGTGTAGTTACTAATCAAAGACATTATTTCATTCAATCTCAACTAAAAAAAATGAAAAAAAAATCTGAAAAAAACGCCTAATGGAACAATAGATTTGGTTTCATTTTTCAAATAAAGTGTTTCTTGGACAGAAGCCTAAGTTAAAGATTGCTTAAATTAAAAAAGGAAGGACATGCACAATCTTTTCATCATTCTCCTCTTCACCAATTATGGTCTTGTCTTCTTCAATGATAGAAAGTATTTACAATAGTTAAGAGTGAGAAGTCCTTACAAAGCAGGGTTCCACAGAAAGTCGTAGGCAGACATGCCTTTCTCCAATGTTAGACATTTCTGGGAAACACTAATGAAATGTCTTCCACAAATGTGAAAAGAGTACAAAATAAAAATAGAACAAAAAAAAGAGGTCAGGTACAGCTTCCTTCCTCCCAAATGGGAACGACTGTTCAATACCTTCATGAATTAGCATGATATAAGTCCTCCTGTAACAGCATTATGTGAAACAATGGGTACCACTAAACAACAAAAAGAATATGACAAAGCATTTGTCAAAGTATGAAGTAGTATTTTTCTCACATTCTCATTCCCTTCCTTTGTCTGACTCTAGTCCCACTTCTTGTCTGGCTCCAGCCATTACTGAAGTTCCTTAACAGAGCAACTTGAGTTCTCCTTCACAAAAGAGAACTACTGAATAAACACCAATTGTCTTTATCAAGGCCATAGGCACTGGAGAATGTCAGCAACAGCTGATAAAAACAAAACAGAGAAATTGTCCATTACGCTATGTCCTTTTCCAGTGGCTGCAATTACCAACTACTTATTTCATGAACAATTACTTAAGTTCAAGAATTCTCCTCACATGAGGCGAAAGGAGAGACTAAATAGAATAAGGATTCTCAAATAATAATTTCTACTAGAAACAATCACACTGTGGGAGCCAACACATCCTTACATACAGAGCTCCAACATCCCCTCTACCTCCAAAAATACCCATCATCTAATACCTGAAACCATTATGGTAGGCCTGACTTATCCTTTGGCAAAGACCGACTCAGAAATAACAATTAGCCAACCAACAACAATCCCAAAAGTGGTAAAACAGAGAAAGATGTACCTTTAAGTCTTTACACTCTTGTTATTACTACAATCTGAACTCCACAGCCC
>NW_010101759.1:23343-34063 GCF_000699245.1 Pterocles gutturalis
TACTTCACAGTTTCTGTTGATAGTGTAGGACGAAATACACTCATTTTCTGACTGTCGCATAGCTATTCATACACAATCAGTTCATAATTTTTTTAGGATTGTTATACTTATTGGATGTAAATGTATTTTATATGTAAGTGGAAGTACCAGCTGTAGATAAAAAGAATAATAAAAATATCTCTGGAGAGACAATAACTTTAAAGTCACAATAGCCTGGCCAGTAACTGGAACGGTGTCCTTTCCAGGTGCTAGATAAAAGTCATACAGATCTTCTGGTCAAGACCAGAATACATACAGAAATTAAAAGAACCAGACAGCTACTAATTGTTTCTCCAGTAAGGAGGCTATTAATTACCAACAGCTGCTTGATTTAAGATACTGAAAGAAAGACAGAGAGAGATTGGAAGATGCAACTGAGAACAGCTGTGGACATAAATCATAGCTTCTTACTTTTTACAATAAAATAGTAAAGTTTAGGTACAATTGGGTATACACAGACCTGACTTTTATCTCTTTGTTTAATGGGTAGGAAGTTTGGAAGAATAAAAAATATTTCGCTTTTTAAATCTGTCTTTGAATCACCTTAATCATTCACTAGAAAGAAATATTTTATTTCAGTTGACAGAATTAGGCCTGTCATGTTACTATGTCAAGAAAGCAGGAAAGACTGCAACTGAACTGAAGCAGTGCTGACCCAAAACGTTCCAGTTTTAAGAGAAACGAGGAGAGAAGTGAAGCTATCTCCTTAACTACTTACTCATCTGTATACGTAGCTATTTACTCAAAAGGGGGTGCAAAGGTGCGTAAGGCACAAGTAAACTGTGAATTTACAGTATCCAACAGAGCAGAGGATACACATCACACCCCTCAGCTATGAAGGTGACGAGAATTTTAAGTAGCTCAAAAACCTCTGCGCATTTTTCAATTATATGCATATTGCACTTATTTTAAATCACTGTTTAACATCTACTGATTCAGAGAAAGGAAATTTTCCCCCAGGAACATTTTCAATATTGTTCCTACAAAGTACCTGTGAGAACTAGGCACAAGCTCTGATACACAAAAAATAAAGGAAGTCTATTAGAGACTTACTTTTACTACAGCTTGAACATAAGGTTCAAACCTGAAGGATGAAGACTTTTTAAAATGTGCATTTCTATCTCCTGCTATAGCAGGGTCATGGACAAAGTTTCCTTCAGTCACTCATTTCCATATTTTGTTAAAGTGGAACTCTGAGTAGCAGAGAAAAAAAATTACAATTCATTGAAAGGTTATTTACCACAAGCTAAGCTATTGGCAGAATGCACACTCATTTACAGCATTTAGTTTGTATCCATTAACCAGATATAATTAACCACAATGGCAGAACAAGGATTATCTAGTAGATATTATTTGATTTAATAAATACACATATGTAATGGAACCTGTGAGCAGCAAAGATTGAACTCACTCATCATTACTGACTCATCTGCAATTTTTGTAAACTTTTGATTAGACATCCACTTAATTTGAAGAATTATTTTAACAAATTGAATATTATAGTTAGCAAAAGAATACACGAGAATAACATACCGATTCCAAAATGTCCACATCTATGCAATACATATGAAATATTGTTTGTGCTTAAGTTTACTCAAAACATTCTCGTGAGGAGAAAGAGTATAAACTGATTTTTTTATTTAGTCAAAGCAAAAATTAACTATCATCCATCCATGTATCTATTTTCATTTTGTGTTTTATTAAAATAGCATATGCAGTAGTCTTGTCTATATTATTGATGACAACATGGTGGTTACTGGGCTGATATAATGGTCTCAAGGAGTTTCCAAATATAAATATATTCTAATGAGATAATCCCTAGAGCACGGATATGGAGGAATGCTATCTAAATAATGTCCCTTCTGTTGCAGAACTGGTTTCATATTAATTGTTTCTTTCTACAGCTATAATTATCAGGAAGAATGCAGTTAGTCAGAAAAGATGAAGTTAAAAAGTGCATAATGTTTAATAGCTCATTAAATAGAAAATATAGTGTAAATTTGGGAATCAGGATGACTTGAAGCTAACTGTGAGATGATGGGTCATGGCATATGAAAAGAGACTTTTGGCAGGAAAGCAATTTGGTAATGCTGACTGCAGTCTGCATTTACTTGACATTCGGAAAGATCATATGACACCAATGCAGATGAGGTGAACAGTGAAGAGAAAAGGAAGGGCAAGGAGAGCTAGAGGAGAAAAAGTTAGGTTATGAGAGGCTGGGAGGATGATGAGAAAGAGGAGAATATGAGCATCATTATTGGGAGTTCAATTTTTAAAGTGGGAATGGGAACAAGGTGTCATACTAAAGAGACTCAAATGTATTCATGCAGCTATAGCGAAACCTGTGTCAGCACTTTTCTCACAGAGGAGGTTTACGTAGAATTCATATAGGTGAATAATTAGTAATTTCGTAATTTCTCTCCTGATAAGAAAAATGTTATGTACCCATTGCTCTGGGTACGATTTTAAAAGCATACTTCATTTTTCAAAAGCATGAAGTGTGTATTTACCAGATGTCAAATATGCATTTATAATAATGCAACAAATCAAAGCAACTCCAAAGAAATTCTGAAACATTTAAGAACAATTATACAGTTTAAAAAAAAAAAATAATAAGTAGAACATTACACCACAGCCTCAAAGCAAAAGAAGCTCAAAACAGCTGAGCTAAGCTTAAACTTTCTCCCAGTACACTTTCACATAAACAGTGACCCAAATAATTACATGAGAGGATACAAACATGATCAGGATGGGAGAAAGCAGCTGTGCATTTGCATGGTCACAACTGAATGCATGCCACAGCAGCCTGCACAAACATGAGGGTTAAATCCTCTTAAAACCTCACACAGTCATCTAAAAGCACAAAGTGATGTTTGAAGTACTGCAGCTTGTGGGCTCAGATTCCCAGAGGAAGGACAAGCAGCTTAAAAGGGTAAGAAAGTTGCACAGAGTTACATGGTTTTATTTTGTTTGGTTTTGACCACAAGCTGATCTATGTGGTAAAACAAAATCTGGGATACAATTACCGAAAATATTCTATCAATGTACTGGTTTTGGTTGGGATAGAGTTAATTTTCTTAATAGTAGCCTGTAAGGTGCTGTGTTTTGGATTTGTGACCTTGATGTGTCAGTGGCCATGGATAAGGCCACAACACAGCAGGTATACCCCTGAGGGGACTGTGGCCCATGGAGAAGGCCACACTGGAGCAGGTGCACCTCAAAGTGACTGTGGCTGTGGATAAGTCTATGCTGCAGCAGGTATACCCCTGGGGAGACTGTGGCTCATAGATAAGGCTCCATTTGAGCAGGTACACCCCTAAGGGACTGCAGTCTGTGGACAAGTCCAAACCAGAGCATGGGCAAGGGGAGGAGTTCATTGCAATGTCAAACCCGATGGTCTGGTCCAAAGGGGCCAGGGGTGGAGATTGTAATGAATATATCTTTAAATTGTTGCAACCCATAATTCGAGCTGCATGTTACAGGAATTACTACAGCAGGAACTACCTGAACTAGTGGAGGACAAGCCTTACAAGAAGCAGGGCAAGTGCAGCAGTGACCCAATCTGAGCTGGCTTTGGTGCCAAATGACTCCACACAACACACCACCTCTCATGTCTGGAGTGACCACCATAACAGATAGAACCCAAGTCATGGGCTAAATTAACTCAAAGGACATTTTATGGACATTACACAGGGGTGGTCCATAGACTAAGGGAATGACATCTGTGTGTATATCAAAGGGCGGGAAGGGGAGGTGGGTGGTGAATGAGGCTGTATGGATAGTGTGGGGCCTGAGCATGACTCAAATAGTATGGACTAAGGGGTGGAGATTGTACTGGTTTTCTCTGGGATAGAGCTAATTTTCTTCACAGTAGCTTATAAATTGCTATGTTTTGAATTTGTGCTGGAAACAGTGTTGATAACAGAGGGATGTTTTAGTTATTGCAGAGCAGTACTTGCACAGCATTGAGGAAGTTTTTTCTGCTTCTTACATCACCCTGACAATAAGAAAACTGGAGGTGCAGTACAGCTGACCCCAGCTGACCAAAGGGATATTCCATACCACACAGCATCACACTCAGCAGTAAAAGCTGCACGGAAGAAGGAGGAAGGGGGGATGTTTGGAGTTACAGCATTTGTCTTCCCAAGTAGTTGTTACATGTGACAGAGCCGTGCTTTCCCCAAAATGGCTAAACACTTGCCTACCAATGGGAAGTAGTGAATATATTCCTTATTTTGCTTTGCTCGCGCACGCAGCTTTTGCTTTACCTGTTAAACTGTCTTTATCTCAATGCATGAGTTTTCTCACTTTTGCCCTTCTGATTCTCTTCCCCATCCCACTGCGGGGGACTGATTGAGAGGATGTGTGGGGCTGAGCTGTCTACAAGGGTTAAACCAGAACAATCAAATTACAATGTTTATAAACAGAAAATAATAAAATCTCACTGTGATAAAGAGAAATGAATCTGAAACGAGGGGGGGTGCGGAGAGCGGGGGGGGGGAATATTTCCTAAGTCAGAAGCTCAACTAGCACCTGGATTCATGGCCATGTCTTTCTTTAAACATCCATTGCACAAATACCAATGTAATGTCTTGATTATGAAGGTTTGGATACTTTGGCAGTAACGTTTATGTATTACCTTAACTCCAGTGCAAGGGACATCCCTCATAACTCTAGACTGAACAGAAAAAAGCAGGATCATATAATGAGAAGTATCAGGCAACATTAAGCGTGTTGGCTGATAATATAGTATCTGAATCTATAGCATGTTATATCAGCATACAAATACTATATTTTTTCTGTCTTGATTACAGTAAGCTTATAAACCAGAACTTGCCTCACTTTATTTGCTGCTGTTACCAGACCTCAGGATAAAACTTCCCATCTTATTTAAGTATAGCTTATTTGTTAAAATACATAGATAAAAAATTTTTGAAGTTAATTAAACACAGGTAACATGGTTCAGAGAGGGTATTCTTCTCCTGTCATGGTGCTGAAACAGATCTTTTTTCCTGCAATTAAGCTTTAAACGTGACCTCATTTCTTGCAGGAATACCATAGCCTGATACACTTCGTCAAAAAGTGTTATTTTATTTTAGTGCCATACCAGTAACATCACATTTGAAAATTTACACGATTGTAATCGTAGTTTCTAATACTATAATACAGGGTAGCTACTTGAAGTATCTTTCTGAAAATTACTCACTGTTATATAGTCTCTGTTCTGAATCTAAGGGGAATGAAAGTTTATAAAAGGTGTAGGGCTGACAAACCATTGAAACAAAGCTCAAGTCTTGAATTTATACCCAGAATACAGACACAAATATAGTCGTGTCAACAGCATCCCACCTACACGCCTTCAACATGGATCACTCTAAGCAGTTAGCAACATTTATTCAGGCTCGCTTCAGAAAAGTCTTCAAGCACATAATAATTTGACTAGTCCAATTGAAGCTGCACGCTTACAGCTGAAATGCCTTACATCATCAGACCTCAGGTTTTGCCTCTCTGAGCACACAGCAAGCACACATTCTAATTTTTTCTAATTTTTGCGACTTAGACACTTCTACAGTAAGAACTGAACTAAGACTACTAACTCATTTTCGATAAAACATGAGACAAGCTTCAGATGGTACTGACTCTCATCTCTTACTGGAAAAGATCCAAATTTCAAACAGGTTCCTACATACAAACGGCACAGAAAGCCATTATCTTTCCTCAGACCCATCAAACCATTCTGCATTACTCTGCAGCGCCATTAAGTGCAGTGACACAACAGCCAATGACAAATTATGGGTGAGCCTAGAACTTGAAAGGCCAAACAGATATCTTAAATGGGAACAAACAGGAAGAGTGTCCTGCATAAAGATGCTCGAATGAGCAGGGAAAGACATTTGATGACCTAAAGGCTGCACCATACCCTCTCCCATTCCATGACACAACATGCTGGATGGGTGGAGGGCCACATGCCGCATAGCTAACTGGTCTGTGGCACGATGGACCAGAGGCCACAGCTCTGCCTTATCAATATGTGATGAAGAAACTGCAGTGGGGGAGTGGAAGAAATCCAGTATGAGAGGATCACTGCAAATGTGAGAGACTTGTCAGGTCTGTGCTCCCGTCTCTTTTTAGAGAACTGGTGTGAGACTGCATGTTACTGACAGATTTATTTTAGAAATTTATTATATCCTGCTCGTAAAAGGGAAAAACAGAGCAAAACCAGTACACTAAGCAATTGCAGTTTAGTTCTAGTAAGTCAGTTAAAATATCCAGTACTGCAATACCGCCTCCTCGCATTTCAAGAAATTGCTTTACTGGATCCAGCCAGTGGTCCATCTAGTCCAGTACCTTCCCTTCAAATACTGGATCTTAATTTCACAACAGAGGGCAAAAAATCTCCCACACAGAGAGAAGCCAGCATACAACCAATACTAAAAACCAGGTTACCTATTTAAAAAATGTTTCATACCAATCCATTTCTTAACATTTTGCTATTTATACAACCGAATAGGTTTGTTGAACCATGCTTGCGCATTTATTTACTTGTGAAGTTTGTCAGTCTAAAGCACCTTATGTGGCCTTAGGTCCAATTTGTGATTTAAGCACAGAAGATTACCAAACACCAACAAGTCCAAAAAAAACTCTGTGTGCTTTCACTTACGTGCTACCCTGTACTATGGCTCTCCCCTCGGCATTGTTAAAGGGATGCTCACACTAGAGGCGGCTGTGTACAATTCTGTCCTGGTGCCGAGGGACCCGTGTTCAAGTTTCATATTACAAGATGAGCAAGATGTGAAGTGAAGCTACCGGAAAATGTAAGCTATTAACATAGTATGGATTATGAGGTTTGATAAGCTTTAAACAAGGGGAAAAAAAAAAATTCCCACTTTTTACACATGTAATTATAAAAGTGATTCTTCCATACTGCAAAAGATACAGGAGCTATTCCTGGTAAGTGCTTACTCACGCAAGGACTAAGGACCAAATCCATACAAAGCATTTTCTAGTGCTACTTCAAGCAATAGCTACAGCTACAGTGCATTCTACAAATCAGTGTCCTGACACAGCTGAAGAGAAGAAAAAGCTCAGAAACCTTTTTTTAGTGACTTCATCCAACTTTATGTAAGAATGCAGTGTCCTGCCATAACTAGTACTGTAAAGCACGATGTCTTTATTATTCTCTCTCTTCTATCTCCAAAGCATTTTTCAAAGCATGAAAGAAGCTCTGTAAAAATGCCTTGAATTGTTTATCTTAAAAGTGACTGTTTTGCACTAGCAGTATGAAAAAGTATATTATATGGCCATTATTATTTTGTCTTCTCTTTTGATAAATAACTGACTATATATGGAAAGCAAGAGTGGCTGGCAAGGGTGTATAAAGAATTAAAGCACAAAAATCACTATCTTCCCAAGTTCTACCAAGAGCAAAAGGAGATAGGTCTGTAGCTGTCACGAAGAAAAATGAACGTTACTGTTGATGTTTGTACATTCATTCCTATGTCTGATGAGTTTTGTAAATCTGAACTGAGTTATGAGGAGGAGTGTTTTGAAGTACATATTAACCGTTTACAGAACCAAATCACTGTGCCAAATTTCCTGATGAAATAGCTCCATGAGTGGGCCTCTGTTTTTAAAAAGTATTTCAAATGTGAAGGTGGAATGCAATGGATTCCATGAAGCTCTGTATACTATGTAAATGTTTTCTCATCCTAAAAAAAAAAAAAAAAAAAAAGCAAGCCAAATCCTTTTAAAGTTCACACTATATTCAGTGATCTAAGGATAATGGAGCAAATCTCCAGCTGGTTTAAAATGTCAGAGCTTCAACTACTCCAATGAAGCAATGAAAGTCTACATCAGCTGAGGATGCCCCTCTTAACATGTGAAAATGGTTGTGAACAGGCACAGGTCAGTATTCAGCTCTGCTGGCATGGGACCCTTCTGTTATATTCATCCAAACACAACTTTTGCCTCAGTGCCTTTAAAATTCAGCATTTCAAAAGGTAAATTGAAAAAGCATTTTCAAATGAAAATCTACTGCTATCTGAATTATCTAGAGCTCTAGTAGAAAATCGATGAAAGACATTTAAAAGAGATGTTTAAATATAGACTGTAAATATGAGACCAAACATTAATTAATTAAATTTGTAGGGTCTTCCCTTGCTTTAGCCTCTGTATCATCATGCAGTCTTTGTTTACTTTCATTTTTTTTCTTTGTTTGATGACGTTTGACTAATAAATACATTGATGAATTGCATCAGTAAATGCCATCCATAGATCATAAAAATAGGATGTACTCAGTGTTTCTGGAACACTGACGCAAAAGGATTTTTTTTTGTTTGAACTTTCAGTACTTAACAAAGGAAATAATACTGCTTTCCTGGATAAACTTCATGATTTTTATTTCAATTTTCAGTGAACAAGCAGCTGCAGAATAATGTGACTTAACGAAGCATTTCTAATAAAATCCTGCAGAAGTTAAAACAGGGGAATAGAACTGCTTGCTCACAGATAGTTGTATCATTCAGAATAATTTTTCAATATAATATTTTTGTGTAGATGAGTACTAAGTAATGTGATTTTCTGTCTTCTAAAGTCAGTGATTTCCTTCAGTGTGATAACTAGTTAGCGTTGTTCTATTACTTTTTTATACTAAGTAAAGCATACAACATAACGCAACATATTTCTAACACACTATTTAGGCTTTACTCAGGTTGGTAGGTAGCAATAAAGAAAAAAATAAATTTAAGTGTGAAGATACTCAGATCTGAAAAATTCCATGGTATGTTTTGCTCACCAAAAACCTATAGCCTGAATTTGTAAATATGTCCTTTATCAAGTCTGTCATCACCTGTGATGAAATTAGGAAACTTCTTGGTTGCTACATGTGTCTCTACCTCAACAATTCATCATAAAGTATTATTTGCTTTATGTATATCTAGATAGGGTCCAATGAATCATCACTTTGCAACCTGCCAGTAAAGCAATCTCCAATATCCGTCTGTACACACATCTATTTACTTCCATTCGGAACAAGATTTTCATGTATTCCACACCAGAATTATCAAGTGCATTACAAGAATCTACATGTAAAGCTGAGATCCCTCAGATCATGAGACAGGTAAAAAGGTTACCTCATATGTCCAGTATGACAAAAGATACTGACAGATTAGTCATCATTTTCTGATTAAAACAGCACTGACATGAATCAAAGTCACCCGCTACCAGCAACATACCTAAAATTAATACCACATTTTTGAAAGCCCCTTATGTTCAAACAACATGTGGAACCAGGGAATAGTAATCCTGATTTGCTATCAACTAACTGAGTAAAGCTTTCCACTGAAATTATGGCACTTAGGTAGTTTACATTTATAAGGATAACAGTACTGTAGTTTTGGACATTGGGACTTCATCAAATCAAAAAACAAATAGTTTTCAATATTGCCTCAGCAGTATCAGCTCTCTGAAATAAAACGTTAATAATGAAATTTATATTCATTACTTTGCTACTGTTAATTATACAATCACAGAACAATTTAAGCATCAGTATGAAATGACTGCACAATTACTGTGAAAAAGCATAATGAAAGATGTAGCCTTTGCCACCCCAGATAAAAACGCCTCAGTATGGTCTTTCCCAACTTCAGCAAAGCTATATTCCTAGTACAACTGAACTATTATTTTTCCAGTGTTTACCCTACACTACAGAAAAGAATCTTAATTTATCAATTTACAATCAGCCCATAAAGTAGCTTTAAAGTGCTAAACATTTAGCAGGCTAAATGCTAATGTCCGAAACTAGTTGGTAGGACAGAGAAAACAGGTAACAATTATCATTTCATCAATAGTAATTTAAACATATCCACTGCTGTGCAAGACCCTAAGACCCCGAATGCTTTATGGGACTTTCAGGGAAAAGGGTTGAGTATGTTTATTATTTAAATTGACAGTTCTGCACGAGTCAAAGCACGGTTCTTTAAATACTGAGCCGCTGTCTACTCGGGGGTGGGTGATAGAAGTGAGATACTTAGTGCTCTATAAAAAAAAATAACAAAAAAACACCGATAATCTCCAAGCAAAAGCTGGAAAGAGACAACTTTAACTACACGTACAATTTAAAATGCTTTAAGCAATCATTTTAACTCCTGGTAAGAATGAAACACACAGAAGAGCCATGCATGGCAATTCCTGAGAGGGAAGGGCAAGCTATTTCTCTTTATTTTTTGCATAGATAACCTGGCGTCCGATCCTACAGCTCCACAGAAACAAAGCAGGTTATTTTAAAACTTTCTCTTGCAAAACTATAAATGGGGTGGAAGACGGGAAAAGCCCCTCTCACTGTGGCATACAGAACATGCAACATATTTAGTAGATAAATGAGTTCACTGAAATGCAAAGAAAGCAATGTGGATGGATGAGATATGTTTCATACTACATACACCACAACCTAGGGAGCGTTACAGGAAGAAACGAAGCCATGAACCGTCCCTTTATAGCTCTTCGGGGTTTTTTTTGTTTTTTTCCAAGGATTCGTAAAGCGACTCTTCGCTCTTTCAGCCACTCCCTGAAGGCGGCCGATAAAGCGTCTGGGCTCCAAAGCAGAGTAAACCCCCAAGTGCCCGGGAATACTGGGAGTTAGAGGCCACCCTTCCTACACCAGTAGTTGGGCTGAAAAACGAGT
>NW_010101760.1:0-7031 GCF_000699245.1 Pterocles gutturalis
GTGGTGCTGGTGGTCCTGACACCAAGACAGTAGCACAAAGCTGGTAAGACAAGGCATGTACTGTAATACAAACTCATTAAACTGAATGTCTGTACTTCCACACAGTTTAAAATTATGGCTTTTGGCAGACCTAGACTAACAAAAACATGTTTACGTGTTCTTGTATTTTCACATTACAACTCCTAAAAATTATTCAAGAAAAAATCATTCTTAAGAGTTTTCCTGCACAAGATCTAAAAAGCAGTGTACGTGGTAAAGGACAGTAATCTGAATTTTGTTTATTTACTCCACATTAGTGAACCCATCTTCAGCTCTAGTTTTTGAATGTTGGGATAGAATTTAGTTCAGTATGTGCGCTGGTTCTGGCTGAGATAAAATTAATTTTCTTCATAGTAGCTATTATGGGTGTATGTTTTGGATTTGTGCTGAAAACAGTGTTGGTGATATAGGGATTTTTATTTATTTATTTAACTAATTTGTTTTCATTCTAACTTCATTAGCCATATATGATCTGTGCAGAAAGAGACAATAAGGCTAACAGTGTGGTTAGTCACATAAGTGATCTTGATGATAATTTAATCCACTTTTGAGGGGTACTGCTCATTTATTTATGTACCACTGTCAAGTGAATTTGAAAATACTGTTTCTGCATTCTCTGAACATGTTGCAATTCCTACATTTCAAAGGGAATGTTGAATGCACAGAGATACATCTAATTATAAGGATATTATTGCGTGGAGGAATGGTGGCAGACGTGCAGAGACTCGAGCTGTGTGTGTTTACTACGATGGTGTAAAACACCTGCCAATGAGAAACAGACTTTTGAGCTGCAAAATCAGAAACTTAGAAGAGCAGAAAAAAGTAAGCAGAACACTAAGAGCAGAACAGGATACTTTTGGCAGATAATAAAAATGTCAGTACATAACTACTTTAGAAAGGAATGAATGTTAAATACTTAAAACTTGAAAGACAACTAGCAGCCTGGTAAGTTTGTGATGAATGGATTCTGTTTGTAGCTGTCCTGTTCCAGACTCATCTCCCTAAACGTTTGTTCCTCTTACTTCCTACAAAAGGCTTTTTTTGTTTCTTCTGCTGCCAGTGTTCCAGATTTAATTCATTATTTCTACAATCCACTGACTCAGGCATTAAATCCCCAGGTGGCTGCACACACGAGCTTTGTCGCCCCAAAGCCAACCATCAGCAAGACCCACGAGGAGATGTGAGGTGACCGCAACAGCATGTGTGTTTGGTTGGGAAAAGTGTTTCTGTAGAAAATCTCTGGATCAGCTCCACTCACATCACAAAGTGGTCTCTGAGCATGTGAACTGGCTTCCCTCTGGATGATGTTGACCCAAAGAACAAGATCCAGGAAAGTACCAAAACCGCTTCACCTGCTTGCGGACTTTCAACCTGCAAGGCTGGACTATAGCCAGTCTGAAGACGATGCACTGGAATATCTGTCCTGTGGAGATGCAGCCCTCAGAGCTGTTTGCCACATGCACCCACCTCGACCCCTTGCTGGGGGACCCGTAACTCACATGCTGCCATGTCTCAGGCACCCAAGAACTCAGAGCGCTGCCAGTGTCAATATGCTAGAGCTCACTTGCAATTAAAGTTCCTTCTGTAAAATTATTCTGAGGAACTAAACAGGGAATTTGGTCCCTCCTACAAGCTCAAATCCTCTTCCTAAAAGAGTGATGACCTGGTCCCTGGTCATGGGATGGCAGGACCCTCACAGTTCTTCAGGTCTGGAGCCGGAGATTGAAAAGAGATATTACACAAAGCAATCTCAGAAACACTGAGAAAGTCTGTCATCTCAGAAGATGAAAATGAAAAGCAGTATACTCTTATTTGCTCCCCAGAGGCAATGTTTCTGTTTAAATCCTTGTATTATGGCAGCTTTCAGAAGGACAAGTTTTGACTATGTTTTGACTATGAAAAAAAGGAAGATTTTTAGGATAGATAAAGATCTGGGAAAGTAGACATTTTCACCCAGAACACCATAGAGGAGAACTCTCTTATTCAACATATGACAAGGATCTGAAGGCAAGTTTGAGACAATCTAAAGCAACTGACATTTTTTAAAAATGCGGTAATTTTTTTTGTCTCAGGCTTGAACAACTCTGTTTAACTCAACTTGTTTTAATTTTGAAGTTTTCTTTCAGAGTATACTCCCTGAATTACCAAGCCACAATTCTCAGCCAGGAGTGAAGAAAAAAAAGAAAGATGGGTTATACAACGTAGTCTCACCTGAGCGAGTCCAAGGAAAATTAACCTAACGGGATATTATAAGTTACTTGCCATTTAAACACAAAATCAACTGTGCATAGATGCAGTACTCTCTGTAGAAATGTGCATTGTGTTGAACTCCACTTTGCTTCAAAAACTATAATTTATCTTTCTGTCACACTAAGCATGATAATGAACTGATTTATGCTTTGGCATGAATCCCGTTATATTCCAATTGCAAATAATAAGTAAATAAATAAAACGGAATAGACAATTGCTGAGCTCAAAAAATATCTCAGTGTGTATTATAAATCTACCATTTGTTACAGTGCATGGCTCTTTGAGTCTAACTAGGTTCTTTTATTCTAAGTTTGAAACCTTTTTGGCCACAGAGAAATTGGTGTGAACATTAATAAAGGCACTAAATTAGTCCTGACTGCCACAAATTCATGTTTTGTGAAGAGGGCACAGAAGGGTGCCATCAAAAAGACCTCACAGTGATGTCCATCAAGCTCAAAACCAGGCCACTGTTCAAGCACCAACCATAGGAGTTTTATTGAGTTGCGATGGCCAAGAGACTTTGTTGTTGAACACACTGATATGAATTTTACAATGAGGTTAGATAAATTAGAGAGGGTCTAGTGGATCTCACTAAAGCAGGGTCTGACAACACACTGCCTCACTTTAAAGCCATCCTGTTCAAGTTCTCTGAGATAATACTATTCCGAATTCATGTCTTTCGTGTGATACAGTGAATAAAAGACTTCCAGGTCATGCCTACTCTTTTGCAGGGTTTAATTTGCTCATACCATCGTGTACAGTAATGAGGACTGATTAGTGTCCTGCTCCACTGGGAGAAAATGAAACATGCCACCTTGTATCAGAAAATGATGCCCAGAGTGGAGTGTAGCTGAGCCTGATGTCCCCCAAGCACAGTGAGATGGAAGCTGTCAAGTTGCTCTCTCTGTGAATCCTTCTGCTACTTGACTGAACGTACTGTTTAACTTCAGTCATGATATTTTGTGCCATTTGTATTTCAGGTTACATTTTCAAAAATGGCTGATGACTTTATGTATCTCAACTTTTGAGCATTTATTAAATAAAAAAGCCTCAACTTAGTAATCTCAAAATGACTGACTTTTTTTAAAAAAATGTAAGGTTTTGAAAAGCTCATTGGATACTTACTATGCGCATTCATGGTCCACAAAGGTAAAGTTTGACCTCTGTACTTGTGGCATAAGAAGAGAGGAAGCTGATGAACAGCCACCCGTGGGACACAGGGAAGTGTTATTTGGGACAGCTGACAGGGGCTATTACATGTCCACATCTTCTCCCCTCACTGTAGAGACAAGCAGTGACAACTTTCTTGGAACTGATGTCCACTTCAGAACCGTTAAGTTTGTAGTTCCCTTTCCAAGATTACAAAAATAAAACTGGGGATATACTCACTTCAGTGGGTGCGATCCTTCCCTCCCAGCCATCCAGCTTGGGAAGGTTGGGACTTATCCAGGACAGGCTCAAGCATGAGCGCACAGCTGCCTCTCCTGCCTGGCCAGCCGAACTGACCTGCCTCTTACCAGACTGCAGGGCTTCTGCCAAGTTGTTCTCATTGATTTGGCCAGAATTCAGCACAAAACAGTCACCTGCAAATGCAGAAAAGATAGAAAAATTGAATTAATATTTCAGTACACGGTTGTACAAACAGTGGATGTCTACATCTGACTAGAGCCTTGGGAATGACAATGTAATAATAAGACAAAAATTAGGAACAATCACAACAACCGCAACGCAGTTGACCTAACCACTAACAGGGGGATGTCTCTCTCTCTCCAAAATCAATATTGCCTGGGATTTAATGCAATGTTACAGGCACTAATATTCCCACTAATTTATGTGGAAATCAGATAAAATGATGAAAGAATGCCCTTTAAGACCACATTGTGAATGGCTGAAAATGCAATTAAAGGAAAGGAAGACAAAAGCTTTATTAGAAAGATTTGGTTTTTTTTTTCAGTTTTCTGAAACAAAGTGTAGGTGGAGTAGACTCTAAAGACAGTACCACACATGCAACCTGTGTGTCACCCAAATGGGTTTATTTGATATGGAAGCCCACCACAAGAGAGCTGATGAGCACATTGCAGTACACATGTGCCATCCATCGTAGGTGGATCTCTGGTGCGGTCTGGAGTGGCAGCAGTCAGCTCTGCTGCCCAGGATGCTGCTTGCCTGCTGGGAATGTCCACAGCTCCTCCTCAGTGCTACCCTCCTCCACAGCTCTCATAGGTTTCCTCTTGGTTTGCACTGACCTTTTGACTTCTAGCTCACTGATTTCAACACCCCTGTCTTGCCACATGGTTTGTTTTTTCAGGCAATTAATTAATCTCCTTCTGTCTGATCTCCTTCCAAGTCTGGTTGTGCTCATTCCTTTGTCTTGGTCAGGAATTGTTTTCCTAGGAAACCTAGGAAGGTTTCTGCACTTTGAACTTCCAAATTTCATTCTCTGTTTAACTCTATTTAGCCTCTTGGCTCTGTGCTACTACATTTATATGTATTAATGGCCTTGTAATCCATAAACCTCCTGTTTAAACTAAATTTGAGTCTGATTGTTTATTCTTTCTTAGGCAGTCCCTTAACAAATATAAACATCAACCCAAATGCTTTATTAACACCTTCCCTCTTTCCCCCTCCAACAGGTCCAACAATCTTAAATTCTAGAAATGTCTGGTTTGGACATCAACTTTAGTTTAATTATTTCTTAGTTTAAATCAGAAATTCTGGGGTTTTTTTTCTAATAAAGAAACCTTCCCTTCCCTGTCCTCTACAGAGGCTAAAAACAAAACAGTCAATCCAAAGCCAGATCCCAGATGTAAAAGATTTACATCAGACTCTCTAATGTGTGCAGGTTCAAACAGCACAAACAAAAGTTCATTTGGAGACACCGTTTACCTTGGGAGCAGTGGGCTTAATCTGCACCAGCATCTTATATCCCTGAGTGCAACTTTTACTTCCCCTGGTTCTAAGCAGAGGCAGCACTCCTGCCAGCGCCAGGCTTGGTGCCTGAGCATCCTCGTTAAGGAGTTACCCTGTGCCCACGCAGTGACCCTCAGCAGGGATTTCCATGGATGTCCTTAAAACCCCAGTGATGGACCAGTGGGCCCTTGGGCTGGGCAGGGAAAGTGGCACTCAGGGGAAAGCAACAAGGTCTCAACCTGCCGCCTGTCCTTTGATTTCTCTCATGAGGTGGGTGGTGAGGGCTGTGTAACTATGGGCTTGATCCTCCTCTCCATGGTGAAGTTGAATAAAATAGGTATTTTGTTTTGAAAAAACACATCAGAAAATACTCCGCAGGTTTCTCATGCCCCTTTTCAATAGCTTCTCATGGAGTTTTGACCAGTCAGCAGCCAGCATACAAGCTGGCTTTGATCATACGGCCAGTCCCAAGCCAGCAGAGGTGGGAGCCTGACCTCTCAAGCTGACAGTGCAAAGGGGTGCACAGGAGACATTTACAAGGTCTTTTGCAAGGTAATGGCCAACAATTATTCTTTTTTTCCTGATGTAAACCTCATTTTTCTCATCTTGTCAGTATCTTCTTGATACTGAATACCCCATAGTCTTTTTGATTCACATGATACAATTCTTTTAAACCTCCATTCTGTTATACAGAGGTGCATGTGCACACATGTGCCTTCTGTGGAGGTCCCCACCAGATGAAAGTAATTTGAGTTCCCGTGGTGTTTACCTATCTGTATCACAGAAGAATTACTTTCTTTTTAATATGTTCTAGAAGGCATCAATAAAAAGAGGAGAATAATCTTTAAATCCCACAAAGACTTCATTCTCTTTCTTTTAGATAGAATTTCCATATGTATTCACCAACTAATAGAACTCCACTGTGCTTTTCCATGGCTCACCATAAGTTGGATCAATCCCCCTCAGAATTTGAATGCAGTTCAGTGCTGACAGTCAGTGACAGCAATGATATGAAAGAGTACAAAATAAGTTGTTGGGAGAAAAGTAAAAGGAAAATTACAGTCAGAATACGCATGTGCCGCACACAATAAGTTATAATTAAAAAGTTATAACCATGGACAGAATTTAAGATAAAATCCAAAGGCAGCTGTAGAGCTTCATCACCAGATTCCAGAAAAGCAGGAGACAGCTCACGAGTTTATCTGACAGACTGTAACTTAACCCAGAACAATCTACAGAAGCAGAGATGCCTGGGGTTTATTATGGTGGAAGGAAGGAAGGAAGCGCAGCTTAAGATCAGGTGTTGTCTATGAACAGGGTCTTGAAGCTTGATGTTTACACCTGTAAATTAAGCTCTGTTGGACTGGGACTTGTAGAAAAATAATGATACAATACTTCTGATGTTCTCAGAAACGCATCAGTGTTCTGTTGCCACAAAACAAAATTAGCATCCATAATGGGGTGAAAAAAACCCAAAAAACAACAAAAAACCATTTCTGTCCCTTCAGAATTCTGCCACACAGACCTCGGAGGTGGTAAAACTGAAACATTACTGGTAGAAAGAAGAGAACATGAACGAGAAGCTGGAGGTAGGACCCTTCTAACAGACATCTGTGACGCACAGTGGTCCTGAAAGCATGTGTCCCTTTTCCTGAATCCCTCCTCAGCTGCCTGTTCTTCTGCCCCCACTGCTCCACCAAAGGCTGGAGCCCAGTGTTGGCCAAACCACCCAACAGCAGAAGCAGCAAGGCAGGAACCTCTCAAAATCACAACTGGAAGCCAATCCACAGTTAATTGACTGTCATGGTTCTAATGGCCCTAATTTTAGGGAA
>NW_010101760.1:7062-8299 GCF_000699245.1 Pterocles gutturalis
ATCCATGAGGCACCATCAAATCAGGGAAATAAGGGGACTTGTACAACACCACTGAGTCCCCACTGAAGAAGATGCCTCAAGGCTGCATGGAGGGGAGGAGGGACCCCACTGCCCGGTCCAGCCCTGAGCCACTGGGCAACTTGATGTCGGTCGCATGGCTGGTGCCTGGGGATGCAGCTGCCAACGGCCCTGGGGAGCGTGGTGACTCACAACAGCCGCAAGGTGCTTTGCAGGAAGGGGGCGTCATCGCTGACATCACGGCACTGTGACCTCAGCAGCAGAACAAGGTCACACTGGAGCATTTCAGAGTAGCTTCTGCACCAGCCAGAGCTGATGGTCAATTCCTTGTGCACAGAGCTCTTTCTTGTTTTACCCTGGTGGGGTCACTGCATGCATTCAAGCTCCAAGATTAACAGCCTGTGGAGGCTGGAGTGGCCACACGACATTCTTCCTGGGTTCTGGTCGGATTAGCGTGTGCCTCCACCAAAAATAATCTTGCACCAAAATTTAAAGGGCAGTTTCCATGGCAACATGAACGCATGATTTCAAAATCTGCCTTCTGGAGCAGTTTTTGCCAATAGAACTGGGTTACTGAAACACCTCGCAAGGAAAGCAGGTAGAACAGACAGAGTGTTTCGGGTGACTCCATGGTGGGTTAATCTCTGCACCGTGTTTCAACAGCTGCAAGCAGGAGCCCGGACAGCGAATGGGATCCACTGCTGCCACAGCTCCAATGAACACATCAGGGAATTAATTTATGCCAAGAATGGTGTTTCATCTGAAAATAAAACATCGCCATTTACTTGGCTCCTCTTCAGAGAATTTATTTTGCACACTGGCTGTAGGGTCTCTACCATCATCATAAATTAATGAAGAAATTATCCCAAGCTGACAAAAGCTTTTGCTGGCGCTGTTCCCACATATATTTTCTGGAAATATATACGGTCGGGCTGACAATCAACAGCCGTTTCTGACACAGAAACTGCAACTTGGAAACAGGAATTGGATGGGGAGGTTCAGTTTCTCCAGTGGCGTTTTCTGCAGCAGAGTCACCTGTAATTTGTTTTTTGGTGAAGGTCTTGAATTGACAAAGACAGTTTTCTCCTCCTAAATCAATGTGTTCTTGTGGACACAGCTATTACCTTCGCCTTAATAAAAGGAAACCAAGGTGAGATAAACTTGAGATTAAATCTTCATGAAAATAAAAAAAATTTAATCAATATTTTCCCTATCTTTC
>NW_010101760.1:8313-15225 GCF_000699245.1 Pterocles gutturalis
CAACTATATTGGCCAAGCCTTTAAATGTTTGGTTCTCAGTGTTTACAACCATGTTCCCCTGATCACTGCGGTTTTGGAGGGACTTCAGAACACTCAGAGGTTTGAGTGTCTCCTCACCAGTTTAATTCTGTCCTCAGCAAAATCAAAAAGCCTTAATCGATCTCTCTCAGGATTTGGCTCATAGATTTTCCAGTGCAAAGTATGTTCATCCATGTATTTCACGCTATCTAGAGATTTTCCTTTTGGTACGTAGTAAATGCTAACAGGCCAAGGAAAAATGCAATTTCAATTTGGGTTTTTCTCTTCAAAAATAACTGCAGGCAAGCATTTTTCTTCCATACAGCGTCTAGAGATGCATAAAAGGAAAATAAAGATCTAATCAGTGTGGCACCATTTCTTTTCCTTCTGCTTTTAGCTTGCCCAATATATTATTTGGCTTACAATGTGGTGTAGTTTGCTAGTAGGTGTAAAATGAAATCTTCTTCTACAAGTCTTAATTTTCTGGAACTTCTAGGCATCCAGTCTCATTTATTTACACACTAAAATGCTATTTATTTTATGTAAGCAGAATGCATTAAAAGGCAAATTTTCTTACAAAGTAAATACGACTGTTTATGCTGCCATCTCAGGCCCCTGAATTCACAAGCACAGTGCATATCTAGTGCTGACTGTGAACACAACACTCCACTGTGACCACATCTGAAAATCTAGTTTATATATAAACAGTAACTAAATGTCTCTTAAAAACTACTTAAAAACATTTTCATTTTTTCCATAAAGAAGTCTTTTGGCTCACCACAATGATTTGTAAATAATTGCTCATTTTTATCACCTGCACAGCTTGAGAATTTATTAGGTGCATTTCCTGATAATGTGGACAGCCGTTGCAATTTGTGGGAAATGTTGTACACTGAAGGTTGTTTTTTTATGACTTTTTAGGGAAAAATAAAGATCCATATCTACAGTGTTGTAAATTCTTCTTTTAATTAACCCTGCCTTTGTGTACGGAATAAGATATTAAGCATGACACCACAAGCACAATTTTTAGTGTTAATCATCTTTCAAAACCTGCATGTTTCCCATAGCTCCTTAACACATTAAATAGTTTTTTCTGGGTGAGATCAGACAGCTCTCAGAAAGAGAAAGCGGCAATCTGTCCATTGGCATTTTCATGGCTCACAGGGCTCAATCTGAACTGCCAGAATGGTTAGAGGTAGTCTGAGAAGGTAACAGGAAATACTGATCCAAACTGAATACTCACCAATAGCCATGGAAGAAATGCAGCCTGACTAATCTGACCAAACTGCTACTAAAACACATTATGTTTTGAGTGTAAAAACTTGGGCTTTGTTAGTGATGGGAACCTGATCAGGTAGCTAGTAAAACTGGCTTAGTATTCACATACACATAAAGGAAACACCTGCCCTTACACTCTGTAGAGAAACAGATGATATTAAATCTGCAGGCACTGCTGGTCTCCTGAGTTCGACACTGGTATGAATAATCCTCAAAAACACCTTCTCCAGGAATGAGGTATTGTTACAGACTGAAAATTGAAGACGGCCTGGTGGGAGAATGATCCCACAGTTAATGAAGATGCTTTTAAATTCCTCATTGGATGAAACATATCAACATCCTCTGGAACCACATAAACTCTTGTTGTTAATTACTACATGTATGCCTGCTGCTTCACGCCTCACTGTGCCTCATTCTTCCTCTTGGTCTTGTTGTCAAGTTACTTTTGCTTTCTGTTCTTCCTTTGCATTCTTTTAAACTCACAAATGAGTAAAGCAAATATACATTATCATTATATTGTCCAAGTTTTAAAACAGGAAATAAATTGTTTTGAACAAGTAAAATATACATTAAACTAAATTGCTGAGATTACACCTTCAGCCTCATTGCTGGTTGGACCTGGAGACACAGAGCTGCAGCAGCATCACGTCTGTTGGGATACTGGATCCAATAGCAACTAACAGAAATTACTTATATTTGTAGTTACATGTATGTGGGGTGAAAAAAAAATCCTCAAGTTCGTGTCTTTAAAGTAAGAGACTGATAAAAGAGAGAGCTTTGCTTCATGAATTTCATAGAGGAAACTTCACCCGAGCTGAGCAGAACGCAAAAGTGCCCAGGGTGACAGGCAGATGTACCTCCTGCTTCAGTCTGGAGACTGAAATGAATGCTGAAGATTCCGAGAAGAGGGGATCCCTTGGAAAAGGCTCTAGAAATTGGTATGGAAAAAAAAAGTGAAACCATCAAGTAATTATATCCTCCAAAAAACCTGCCAGACATGAAATGTGAAAACTGCTTCAAAGTTAGTACATAATGAGGGACATTTACACTGGGAGGAGAGTCATGCTTTTGTCAAAAAATAATGTAGAAGACTTGCCTAGATAGGGAAAGGTGATGGTTTCTCTTGATGCAGAAAACTCTTCTAGAAAGGAGAAAAAGCTGGGAAGAATCAGGTCTGGCTGAAGACTGCGTGAGTTTTGTCAGCCATGAGCACATGTTAAATACAATGGTGAGCAATGGAGAGAAATGGATAGTTCTGACAAGCATAGAAACAAACCCAACAACCTGATTTCTCAAGAAAGCACTTTTTTTTTTTTTGGTAAAACTAACACATATGATAGCTACAGAGAGCTCATTCTTCTCTGTTAATACTTGTGCTGTCCTCCATGAGAGTGGGTCTGACTATTGCCAAAATTTGGCTCTGAAAGAGGGGGGAATAAAAAGTCTCAAATATCTTTCCATAGTTATACAGAATACCTGTTTGCTCTTTTTATATCCATTTTCTTTATAGATCTTCTTTATACAAGATTCCAGTGTATGAAGACAACAAGTTTTCTGGAAAATCACTCTAAAATTACTAATTGAACTAGCAAAACACTAATATACCTCAGTGCGTTATGACAGACAAAATTTGATTCAGCTGAGACATAAACCAAAGACCCCCCATCAGTCAAACTTTTCCTTTGCCTGAAAAGGCAGTGGGGGTGAAAGGAGAGGAGGATTCCCTTAACTACAAAGGGGGAGACAGAGGTTTTACAATAGGGATACTTACAGGCAGTGCCATCAAACCTGACAGTTTCTCCCAGTATTTTTACCATCTTAAAAAAAAAAAAAATAAAGTAAAATAAATCTTAGCTTAGTAAGCCAGCATTTATCTTGCTGGAGCAATTCACTCTTGTAGGTTGTAACATCTAATTCAAAGGTTTCTCACACTGAAACACTGGACTTTTTTTTTTTTTTTCTCACTACCTTGAATACTTTCTGAATGAGACCCACAATGCAGAGATATTAAATTCATAAGCTGATTTGCCTGTCCTTTTGAACAGTATTTTGCCCAATCATCCTGGAAGAGCATAGTAGCTGGCAGTTCTTATGTCTGTCCAGACTAATAATCCAGGATAAAAAAATAGTAGAAATAACTCAATCCTCCTCTGATTGTCAATTAGTTAAAAAATAAATGTTTATTATAGAACTAACCAGTTTACATTTCAGTCTCTTACTGCCATTATCATAGCTGTATTTACTGCAATGGGTAACTTATTTTAATTAAGGAGCTTATCATATTTCACAGAGTATTTTTTATAATGGAGAACGTAACTTTTTTTCAGACACAATAAACTCATGCTTTTTGGTTTTTTCGCTCTTTCATGTTCCTAGAGCTGTATCCAATAACTACTATCTACCTAAAATTGTTTGTGCTCTTGCATTCACAAAGCGTTTTCCTCCTCCTGGACCTTACCTGCATGACACCCCTAGATTCATGGACGGTAGTGGTGGAGGAGATCTGTTATGGGACACCTATCACACTGTAGGCCTCCAACAGCATTTGAGCATCTCTTTTACATCAACCTTTAAGATTTTCCTCTTTATATTCTCAGGTTATAAACAAACTTTGGATCCCATCTTTCCTATTTTTAAATAGTCGTAAGCTCTCACAACTCCCACAGTTACACTTTCCATCCAAACATTCAGCTCACTCAATCTTCCACATGGTTCACTTCCTTTGTCCCATAACACTTACTTCTGTGAAGACCAGCAAATTTTAACCAGGACCAGGGTTAAAAGCATCACCATGCAGGTGCATAGAACTGAGCCCTCCTACCCCCAAAACAAACAAACAAACAAACAAACAAACAAAACAACCCACCAAGACAACTTCTGCCTCTGTGCTTGGACACACGGGGCTGAACCAGGTCCAGCCAGGAGCAGCAGACAACCTGGCCAGGGACAGAACTGGAAGCAATGCTATCCCCTGTATCCAGAGCCTACACAAGAAAAAAGGAGCAGGGCTGAAAACAAGCACACCTGCATCATAGATCAACCAGAGAAGGGGCTTCAATGAAGCTTTTGAGCTGATGGATGAGAGCTGCGGTCAGGGGACACACTCAGAGGTCCCAGCTGAGGCTTGTCAGGGCAATCAAGGCCAATTAGCATTCTCTGGGGCATGACACAGACGTGCTGAAGGTCATTTTGTCTCTTCTTCATGTTTTATTTATATGATCAGTGAACCTCTTGCTTTCCTCTTACAGTAGATAATATGCACATAACAGTTAGTCTTGGCTGCCTGAATTAGAAGTAGATGGTGGTTATGAAATAAAAATAAATCAGTAAAGGAGAAAGAAACAGTCTAACAAAATCCTTGATTTTCTTTAAGCCACCTTCTATCTCAGAAAAAAACCCATTTCACTACTTATTTTCCTTCAATGTTCCAATTTCAGTGAGGATTTGGTGGAGAGTTTATTGGGGATTTTGGAGGTAAAATAAAAAGAAAACGTTGCTAAAAAATGTGTATTAAAAAAAAAAACAACAAACAAACTGCAACAATGGAAAGCCTTGGACTTCTTCTGAGCTGCTGTGATAACATTTTCCATACAAATACAGTTACTAAATGAGAGCCTGTTAAAAACAGGTTTGAGTGGTACTGGGGGGTCACAAAACCCCAGAAACCAAAATCATCCTGGATGTAATTGCTAGTTAAATTAAACTGTACTAAGAAAGTAGAAGGAAAATTTAGGTAGTTTGGCTTTGCTCCTAACTGCTCCTAACTTTTATGTAGTAATTGCAAATTAATTGTCCTCCCACTTTGACTCATCCATATCTAGAGTCAGCTCACACTACAGGTCTTCTAAACAGCAGATTATTGTGGAAAATAACGTGCAAGTATCACTCATTTTAGGATGCAAGAAAGGGCTGATTGTTGTGATGTTGCAAGTCAAAAGCAAGGGCTGCTGGGGAGGAGTAATTACTTTCCACAATATTGTTCACATTTTGACTATGCTGAAATGAACATAAAGAACATCATAGAATCATAGAATCATAGAATCACAGAATGGTTAGTGCTGGAAGGGACCTCAAAGACTGTCTAGTTCCAACCCACCTGCCACAGGCAGGGACACCTCCCACTAGCCCAGGTTGCTCAAAGCCTCATCCAGCCTGGCCTTGAACACCTCCAGGGATGGGGCATCCATAGCTTCTCTGGGCAACCTGTGCCAGTGCCTCACTACCCTCACAGGAAAATTTTTCTTCCTAATATCTCATCTAAATCTACCGTCTTTTGGCTTAAACTGTTAACCCTCATTCTATCCCTCCACACCCTAATCAAGAGTGCCTCCCCATCTCTCCTGTAGCCCCCTTTTAGGACTGGAAGGTGCTTGAAGGTCTCCCTGGAACCTTCTCTTCTCCAGGCTGAACAGCCCCAACTCTCTCAGCCTGTAGCCATATGTAGAATATGTCAAACCCTGTTTTAACATGTCTGGCTAAAGAAAATGTTAGGACTAGTTTCTTTTCTGTTCCTGTAAAGAAGTATGATAGACCAGGTGGAAAAAAATATCTGTAAATACCATCTGTTTTTTTCCTATTCTCTGGGACCGTACGGGGTCAGAACTGGCTGATCATCTTCTTTAGCATCTCCCACTCTGGAAAACAAACAAACAAACAAAACAAAAGCAAAAAAAACCCCCTGATTCTCTGTAAGACCAAGTTTCTCCTAGCTTTGATCTCTTCTCTAGGAGAGACCAGCTCTCCTAGCTGGATCATTTGAAAGACAACTCTTTTCACTCCACAATAATAATGTCAAAGAGCCCAGATTGTAAATAAAAATTATTTACTTGAGAAATATCATTTACTATGGTGTAATAAAAGGTCTTGATCCTTGTTTATCTCCTACCCAGGCTCTGAAGCCTTCAGAGATATCAGTCCCCCTGGACTCACCTTGCTGCATACGTCAGGCTGACAGTGAAAAGGGTCAGCACAGAGGACTTGCACCAGAGATTTCAACGGTGAAGTCCAAGTCAGTTATCTCTTCCCTAGCACTTTTTTCCAGTAGCCTTTTTCAATTCGTTTGGTTTTAGAGAGAGTGGGGTCTTTAGACCCTGCACCCACCACGGAGAGGGCATCCCAAACCATGTGGTCATCGAGAGGACGAGCAATCAAGAGAGTGAACTGGGAAAAGCACAGACGTGCTTTCTCCGTCACTCACCTCCCTGCAGAGTCACTATCTGCAACGTGCAATTCCTTGGGTAGGAAATCTACATGCAGTAGTCTTTTTTATGGAATTAATAAAGATGGGGAGGGAACCTGTGGGAATTGGTGGTTAGCAAAAGTGTAAACTGACCTTTAGCCTAGAGAGTGATTATGGACAAGTGAGGCAACACTGCAGAAAGCCCTACTGCAAGTGTGAGAAACAGTAGGTTCAAAACACCATGCAGTGGAAAACAGACAAAAGCTGAAGGTCAGTAGAATGTAAAAGCAAAACTGAGGTTATGTAATCCTTGGTAATAAATTGGGAGCTTGCATACAGGATAGTAGCATTTGCTCTTAGCAATGCTCCCCCTTCAGCAAACTGGAGTGCATTTGGTATGTTTCAGCACGCCATCCTGATCCCCGTGGGCTGGAGAT
>NW_010101760.1:15240-27093 GCF_000699245.1 Pterocles gutturalis
GCCAGCTCAGCCATTTAGGCAGAAAGCCGATGAGAAAGCCCCCATACCAGACTCAGTGTCTGGTGAGCAGGGCAAAATGCTTCTAGAGGACAGTCAACCTCTCCCAAGGCAGAAAATTTCTGATTTAACACCAGTATGTGCTGCCTCAACATGCACTTAAACTTGCTTCTTCTCACAAAGGATTACAGAAGGTTAGGGGGAAAAGGGGTTTGAATGCTGGTACATAACTACAGATCATTTTAATTCAAGAAAAAATAAGCCCCATCCCCCAAACAAGAAACACCAAAAGTTAGTCTGAAAGTGAAATAAAGTTCTGTATCAACAGCCAGTATTAATCCCACCTGCTTAAAGGCCTTTCTTGTAGATGCCTAAAAAAATACAAGCACCGGTCGGAAAGAGGGCTGCAGCGTGTGTTCTGCATCTCACTGTAGACTTTTATTTTGGCCTGCATTGCAGAATAGCTAAGTGACAGACATGAAGAAGAGGAATAAAAGTTTGCTCTTCACCGATGAATTGGCCTTCCCCCAATAAAATGTTGACTGTATCCTCATGTCTTCGATGGTCTCTCACAATGCATTTTATGCATGTATTTTTCTCATTTTGTGACTTTTAAGCTACTCAGTTTCTTGACACTTACCATTAAGCTCGCATCCAAAAGTATTTTAGGCTCCCCATTTCTCTCAATGTTTTCTCTACCTGTTTCATCAACGCAACTCAAAACTCAATGGAGCAAAAGCAGAGAAGACAGGAGAAGACAGTCAAGCAACCACCTTGTTTGGGGACATACCATATCTTGATCTTATTTTTCTTGGTTTTCATAGGTTTCCTGCAGAAAGGCACTGCTAAAAAAATTGTGTTTTACTCATGTTTGGGGCACTTACCTAACAAGTACCAAAATTTGACTTAATAAAAGAGACTGAGAAAAAGATTGCTGCTTTGTTTAATGAATGGTATTGATGGAACACTCAGGAAAAGACCCAGTTGATCCAGTTCCCAGACTACATCAGGTTTCCAAATCTGATCTTAGTGATTAGATCTAGCCCTAAAAAAGTTAAAATGAGATCTAAATTGTCCACTTAATGCTGTACTGTGCTGCATAAAGACAGCATACAGGAGAAACATCCATGAAACTACACCTGATTATCAGATTTCAACATTTCAGATTTTTTTTTCAAAATTGCCAGGTTTCATTGTCAGTTTCAAAGTCAGCCTACCAACAGCCTGCCATTTTTCTTACTCTCTAATGTTGCAAAGTTGGTATGTCTAATAGAGCAATTTTTATCCAATTTTCCCTCAAAGCTGCTTGTTTGCTGGACCTCCAAGATGTGCAGACGTCCTAATAAGAATGGGAAAAACCAGTATACTCTTGCTCCAGACAGTGATCAGTTTAACGACATCAGGCATGAAATAATCATCACAGGGTTTACACAACATCTCAGTTTGAATTTAATTGTCAGCTATCTTACTGAACACAACACAAAGTGCAGTGAGGAAAGCACCAAGGGTTTTTCTAACTTGACTGCTGTCACTGAGATATTTGTAAGATGAAAGGGGAGCCTATGGCTGAGCCAGGATAACCACCATCATTTATGGCACAGCTCATGGAAAATTCCTTTCTGGCTTATCTGAGCTGGATCCTAGTCCATGTTATTGAAGAACACGTGCAAGTTTCAGGTGAATCTTTCTAATCTCATCACTGCCTGTGTAATATCTTCAAACCATTCCTTCTCCCAGAAGGTATGAGGTTCGCTTGCCTGACGATGCATCTGTCTGTGTCCCATGATGACAATTTCTGGTCTGATTGTCTGCTCCATTACCTCGTCTCTAGTCTGGAGTAACTCTGCTGGAACTGCTCGTGAGAAAGACCAATACAATGGAGAGGAGAAAGGGGCTTGTGATTCTTCGTGGTGGAAGAGGGGTTACCATTCAGAGAGTATGGATAATCCAGTAGCGTTTTGCCTGAGAGAAAAATGGTTGTGAGTGGAGACAGAGAGAGAGGATTGTCCATGATCTTTCAAACGTTTTTGTAGCAAGAAAACCTGGAGCAGCAACCACCAAACCATGAATCTCTGTGCACAGAGCAGTCACCCACAGTCTTTCTCTTTTGCAAGAAGAAAAATCTCCTATCTGTGGCAATGGCAGTACCAACAAGCGGGCTGGGTTTCTGCTCCATTTTTGAGACTGCAGCAGTCTCTGCAGCTCATTCGTTTTGACTGTCCATGTCTTCCGAAATAGGGCTGAACCTCACCTCACGTAAGCTCATCATGCAGAGATGAGTGCCTCCCCTCGGGCTGTGTTCTGGCACAGTCAGGACTGTATTTGTTTCGTTTGGAGAATGCTTTAAGCCCAGAAAGCTCTTTGTGATAACTATCCTAAACTAAAGCTATACCCCAAGGAGAGTGAAGTTTAGTTTGTTTACCAGGCTGCAAGCAGAGATGATAAATATTTCTGTTCCTGCATCCCCAGGGAGCCAGTTAAACTGTGTCTCACTGGGCATTCACAGGATGTGTTTAAGTTGACAGATTTGAAGTCATTCCTTTACAAATAAGGAGATGAATACATCATTGTGCAGACACCAGTGTAAGAATGAAGGACAATTGGCACCAGAATTTAGATAAAACCCAGAAACCACTCGCAGCAAGACCCCTGTTAGATACACGTCTTATATCCAGAGGATTAGGGAAGAAGTCTTTATTGATTCTGTCTTTCAGACAAACTGCAGGACACTACATTCTCATTTTATAGAGGGTGTTTTCAGAGGTAAATTGCCTTTTCGGCAGCCATTTCTACTGGAAATGCTGCAGGAACAAAGCAGCATCCCAAGGCTGTCCTGGGAAATTTTGTGGGTCCCATTAGCAACGACCTACAGCACGTATGGATCTGAAGTGTCTCCCATCCATCCATCCAGATTTTTGTTCATGGTCTTGGCTGCACAGAAGGCTTTGTCCATCCAGGGGACATGCTGTGGTGCACAGTAATGTACACTTAAGGTGGTACGTTATTTACATAGTGTAAGTAAGTGTACATAGTAATGTATACTTAAGGGTGTATGTTACTCAGTGTTGTGCATCCTCTTTGCTGAGAAACAGTGCTGGAGGAAAAGCCCTTTTATTTCTCACCTAATCTATTTTGTGACACAAGTCTTATACCACTTTGAAACAGCTAGACTTTGTTGACATAACTGAGGACAGAAATATTAAAGGCTCCTAAAAGATGAATTCTGGAGTATTTAGTTTACTTGGTGGCTCTCCAGTGGCATTTACAGCATTGTCTCACCTGTCTGACCCTCTCCGGTGCTGGACACTGCAGTGGCAGTGGGTGTGTGTCCACCCGTGCCAAGTCCTGGATGCAAGGGAAGGACAGAAAGACGGGCGGGCAGGATGCTAATCAGAGCAAAACTGCAAGTATGCTTGATGTGACCTAAGAGATTTGCAAAAAGCCCTTTTTGTTGTTTTTTTTTTTTTCCCTGTTTCTGGCGTCACAACCACGGGCAGTGCAGCCTGAAGCAAATGCAGCTGCTTCTGGACCTGTTCCTGCTGCTCCCGCCTGTGCTGCCAGCTCAGGAGCAGTGGCACGTTCAGGGCTGACCGCTCGTATGGCCTCAGAAACACACTGGGTTTTTCAGAGAGATGAACTGTCGGCACATGAGCTATGATCCAGGGTTAGCGAGAAAGAGTTACCAAACTTCAGAGAAATGAGCAGAGCACTGATTGCAGTGGTCTCAGAAAGACTGGGAAGAGGAGATGAAAAAACTTAACAATGAGGCTGCAGCACTTCCACACTGTGACCTGAATTCCTGGGAAAAAATGAACATAAATAACCTATGTAGGTATTAGTTTCCACAAGATCACGACTTGCCACACTCGATCCATGCCTAGAAATAATTCTCCTGCTGCTCTGACTTCCTACAGCACAAGAGCTCAAGCTAGTTGGGGTTTTCAGAGATGACGCAGTACATTTATACAACCATTAAAAAAAATATTAGGAAGCTAGTAGCTTACCATTAATCCTGTGCACAATGTTGCACAGACATCCAAACTATAAAGAAGTGAAAAGGCAACAGACTTAGTTCATTTTACAAAGAAATGTTAAGAAAAAATATGCAGGGAAGTCAGAAGAATGTGGCTAATACCCTAGAGGAAGTAGTGACACAGTAGGTTTTTAGAGTTCAAGGAGAATTTTTGCTTGAATGAAAACACAACAGCGGTTCTGAACAATTAATTAAATTTGTTTTTCTCAATGTGTATGTCACTTAGCATCCAAATACTTTAAAATTTCTTTTTGCACATTGTCCACAGAAGGAAAGAAATTTTACTGAATAAGGAGAAAACACAGCAAACCTGTTGAGATTGCGTTGTTTTGTTCTATTTCTTTACTAATGTTTGTGCCCTTCTACCAACTGTTAAACTTTCCAAATGGCATTTCTGCTGCTGATCTTAAGAGCTTCATGTCTTACTCTGTATTCACTGTCTTATGAGGAAATGCCGTTTAACTTCGTCGCTTCTTCGTTTAGCACTTGCTTATTCCAGCTTTGTAGCTACTCAGGATTCTGCATACAGTTACCTTATTGAGATTCTGCTGCATTTCCTACTTTCTGGCTTTGGCAAAGATCCGTTAGCTTCTGGTCCCTGTATGTCCTCATTGCCGTTTGCTTTGTTCTCCTCTTTGCTCTATGAGCCATTCCACAGTTGGGTGTGAAGAACTGCAAACAATCTTCCAAATGTGGCCTCATCAGCTTGAGCAAAGGCAATTTCCAAATCTCACAGTTGATAAACGTGTATGTGTTTCTCAGAATGCTGTTGATTTTCTTTTAACAGATGTTAAGCATTCTGCCAAGGATCTCACACTTTATGCACCACCACCCCTCATCCCTACTTGAAATTTAACAGCACATGGAAACAATGCAGGGTGTGTAGTGCAGCTCAGTAAAATAAAATAAAAAAGCAGAATTTCTAGAAAGACTGGTTATATTCCTTTTTTTTTTTTTAAAAAAAAAAAAAAAAAAAGAAAGAAAGAAAAAAAATGAAGTAAAAACCCCACAACCTTTTTTTTTATGGAGCTGAAAAGAGCTTTGTGGTTCATGTCTGCAGTATATGACAGTGTTTTCATTCACAACATATTGCCCTGAACTGACTGAAAATGAATGCCTGCATTGAGTTTAGAAACTATTTCTCCAAGGTTTATATACAAAAGGATCTAAAGGTTATTTGGCATCCTTCTTGACCAGGAGACAAATTTTATTGTAGATATTTCAATATTTCAATATATTACAAATATATAAATATAACCAGATGATGGCTTTAATCAGACTGGCTTGTGTAACACTTCGGTAACTGTGCATCAATGGACATGGGCTTCAGCACACATCCCAAATACCAGCTAATCCCAGGCTTTTGTGACATAGTAGTGCAAAAGTAGTCAGTTGTAAACTGGTACGCTTAGGAAGTCTGTTTTGGCACCTAAATGCCTCAAGAGCTGCCATGAGAAACTAATCATCTCAATTTTTAATATTTTGATGATTGGCTGGTAGTCTTCCATTTGAATGGATAGACAATATTTAAGCATCAAAATTTTGTTAAAAGAAGAAGACACCTGAGAAAAAGAAAACGGAATTTTGCACACACACACACACACGTAAAGATAGGAAATAATGAAAAAATAAGTTTTATGTTTTCCTTCAGGTATTTAGAAAGATGTTCAGTCCTGGTTTCAGTTTTATTTTTAGTTTAAAATCTGCTTCAAAATAAGAACAAGTGGAAAACAAAGGCTAAAGATTTAATCTTGCTAGTATAATACAGAAAATTTAGGGGTGGATTCCATATTTATACTCAAGTTCTTCCACTTAAAAAGTGCAGCATGAGTAGGTTTAAAAATGAAGGAGATCAGCCTCACTATCTCCTTCTTAGCAGTTATTGTAAACCATGTTTTTTTGGCACCATACTTTAAAAGTTCTCAGTGGGTATAATTATGCCAAATTATTTGACAATTTTGCAGGTATGAAAAATATTTTTGTGAAATGGGAAAGTTATAGAAGCACCCCTAAAACTTCCAGTGGGTTTCCAGCCATTATCCGTAGCTAAGTATTCTTTGAACCTCTTCTTGTGCTAGCTGAGTGAGATGACACAGCAGTGGGATCCTGGTTCCCTGAGTCTCCAGGAAACTGTAATTTCTTAGAACATACTTGGGCTGCCAGTCTGGGCAGCTGCAATTCAGCAGCCCTGCAGACCTATAACCTCCCCATTGCTGTTAGTGTTTTCAGATGAAACAATATTTTTTTTTTTAAGTAAAATGGAAATAAAAACTGTCAATCTCTTGATTATTTTTTTTTTTTGCAATGCAAAGTCATGACACTATTGAAATGCCACAGAGGTGGCCTTTCTTAAGAAGGAAAAAAACTCAGAATATAGGAAATCACTACCACACTGTTTCAACAGTCAACAAAAAGTTCCTTTTTTTTCCTCTTAGTCTTTCAGAAGATGCTCTTGTTACTGTCCATGCCAACCCTTCAGCAAATCAGGATGTTGGTGTTCCCAAAAAAATTTTCCCTTTTCCCCAAAAGAGACCTGATAAATGTTTTTAAGACCATCTGCAACAAATGACGGTGAATATTAAAGGACCCAGCAGGCAAGAGAATTTTGTTTTGGAGAAAACTGGAGAGTGATAACACTGGGAAGAGGTGAAGCAAAAGAAACATAGGCAAAGTCCTGCTACAGAAAGGTTCATGGTGGGCTGAGGGCAGGTAGAAAATAACACCAGTCCAAGAAAAGGGCCGAAATATCCCAGTAAACCCAGCATCTTAAAACAGATGATGAAGATGTCAGGATTCATGCACACTTCGGGTATTGTCTTTAACATCAGTTGTCTACAGACCAAGAGAAACTGGTGAAAATATGCTTTGAGTTGGATCCTCCTGGCACCCGAACCTAGTGCTGCCATCCTGAATTGTACTGCCTGGGAATTTGCACGATCACAACTCTCTGGCCTATTTTACTGCAAAACTTCTTAAGACAGTACGTTGTAATTTAAAGAAACAGCAAGGAGAGTGTAAGAAGGTATCAACTATAGTAATAGATGAATGGGGTGATGCTGTGATTCAAAAGGAGAAAATAAAAGATAGCTTGGCAAACACATTGGTCCATATATATTTTTGAAGCTGCAGATTGCAGTCTATATAATACAGTAGTGATCACCATTTTTGGCTAATGAGACAGCTGCTTCTAACAAGCTTAGAAAGCTCACAGCAGGTGATTTTCAGCAGTGTTGAATAAGGCCAAGTCCAAAGTTGCCAGTGCAAGTCATGACAGTTTATGCTGTGAAACAGTTCATACAGATCTCATTTCAATGTACGAGATATGTAACATTAATTTGTTAACATACCTTTAGATTATCCTTAAATCTATGTCTTTTAATTTAGAACTTATTAAAAAATGGTGGAGAAGGGGAAGAAAGGTAGAAGTGAAAGATAATCCACCAGTTGGATTATCCAAGATTTTAGCATATGCATCGTGAGACAAATGTAATAAAACTGAACTAGTAAAATTACACTCATACAAACCAAATGCACAGAAAGGTCAAACAACATTTGCATTTTGAATGGAATTTTTAAATCTGACCTTGATCTTTCACTTCCTTTAGAGGGATTTAAATATTTAATGGAAAAATCTCTGTCCCAAATCAAACATATTGTCTAATAGTGTCTGACTATTAACCATCTTTTTATGATTAATTTATTAAATAGCTTTGTTCCTCTTGCTGCACACTAGTTTGTTTTAAAGAGACTATCTTCTGGAGATTAGTTTTTGACGGAGACCAGCTCAAGACACCTGAGACAGAAGGGCTAAGGCTCTGTTGGCTCATAAGCATCCTTTATTAATCAAAGCATATTTTTATAATGCACTACAATCAGATAAGCAAATGATTAACTTTTCGTATACAATAGGAACAGCACTATGTGCAGGTCTGCTAGTTCTCTATGCCTGATTTATTTCCTTGTGTATGAGCAGTATCTCTTTGTGCCAGAAAGTTCTGGCTAAGGATCTTACAACATGCTGTTCTTGCTTGATAGCATCTATCCCTTTCAGGATACATACCATAAATCGTGCCTGACCCTTTCAGGCCAGTCAGGTAGCCAAGCAGAACAACAGAGTCCCACAAGTTTTATGCTACACAGGAGACAGAAACCGGAAGCAGAAGAGACACTCAAAATGGTAAGAAATGTACACAAGAGCTCAATTCCATAGGTAGTAATAAAATGATAATTTGTGGAAAAAAAAGATACCATAAAACCAAAGATGTGTGTATCTCTGTATATGCTTATCTGTTACTGAGCACCGTACAGATCTACTGCTATATATGTATAGACACACACACAGAGGCATATTATAAAATAAATAAGTATAATTAAAAAAAATCTGGCATTTGGTATCATCATGGGTGTATTCAGTGTGCCTCTTACACCTGCACAAATAAAACTGTATTTTGCATATATTGATATTATGCATTTTGATGCAAATATGTTCACCTATTATTTTCTTTAATGTTCTTTTTCGTTTTCTTTCTCGGGCAAAAAAAAAAAAAAACAAAGAAGAGGAACCGCAAAATGAAACCACTCTGAATACTATTTGTCTTTATTAACTAACAGAGTAAAAATATGCAAGAAAGATAAAAAAGGAGCTGAATGAAAGAAAACAAGAAGAAATAGGAGAATACATCAGAGGGTATTTTGCTTTAGGGAAAACATCCCTCACTCATCCTGTTTGCTTGGCTCCCTAATAAAGAGAAATGGCATTCGATGTGGTTAGTGGTTTGGCATGAGATGTCCCGTGTGTCAGCAGGAGGGCTGATTGAGTCCTGACCAAACAGCCTGTTCAGAGAGAAAAAGGAGCTGGGGAGGGGATGGGCTCTCATGCATGGTGATGTGCAGGATGCTGGTGTTGAATACCCCGGTGGCACAGGACACACGTGTGTCACACCAGCTCGTCTCCTGTCATGCCCATTGTCGACCCTGGGCAAACCTGAAGAAGGTCATACCTGTCTCCTCCCAAGCCAAGCCACCTGCCAGCCTGTGCAGAGTCAGAGCAAGTCCGAGGCACCTCTGGGGAGCATCAGACACCCCTGGGGTCCGGTCCTCACTCTCCCTGCAGCAGCTTGTCCCCTGCTTTGAGACATGGAGGCAAAGGAGCTGCCACCAGCTCCGTGAGCCGGTGCCACTGACATCAGTGGGTCATGAAGCTCATCCAAGGATCAGTCAAGATCCTCAGCTGTAAAATTCATTGACCTCTCCTGTAATGCCCGTGACCTGAGGCATATGATCTCACCCACGTCAACCACACTCTCAAGTCATAGATGTGTGGTGCCAATACAAGAAAACCAGAAATGTTCTGCAGAATTTAGGGGGATTGCTTTTGATGTGCAACACAAAGTTGATAGGAAAAAAACCCTACAACACTACAAGCTGGGTATATTTTCCTGAATGTGTAACCCCTGTTGATTTATTTGCAATATTTTTTCCCAGGTACTGTAGTGCAAGGCAATAACATATTTCTTTAATCTCACATGTTGTCCTGTCCAATTGGCAGCTTTTCCAGTGCCAACTCTGAGCTCAAGGGAGCACTTAATTACAGACAAAAGCCTTGTTAACAAAAGAAACTGGAAGCAACTGACAAATATTTGCTTAGATGCTGTGTTTTTGAGAAGTTTTTTTTACTGTTTCATCATTACTCTTCCATCTACTTATTTTTAAAACAAATCATTATGATTATATCCAGACATCCTGTTGCCAGCTAACTCATAGCATTCAACAACAACCGCAACAGGACAGCAAATACAGCAGTTAACAAGAAATCCCGCTGTTCCCTCTGCTTTCACAAAAACTCTGCTAAATCAGTAAGTGGATGAGCTCTGGCAAGTGCGAGCTCTGTTAGTCCACACATGCCCGAGCAGAATATCATCACCTGTTTCAGAGCCAACAGCAGCCTTCATGGCCTCCAATGGCCCATGGGCTGAGCCAGGGTCTCCTCCTGCACCGCAAAGATCTCACAGACTGAAGGGGAACAGCAACACATGGTGGTGGAGTTGCTGCCAGCCACAAGTTTGGGGTGAAAAGATGTATGCTTAATGCAGTGATTTAGTCTGGTCTCTGGTAGGAAATAATGTGCCAGTCCAGTGAGTCTGGCTGTGGGGGTCACCTGAGCCCTGAAGCATGGCACCCTCTTCTGTGCTGGGCTCTGGACTGCTCCTGCTGCTGCAGAGAGACCAGTGATGCCAGGATGCTCGCACCCCTGACCCAGGGTCCCTTGGGCTCTGTCCTCAAGATGAAGTCAGCCTTCCAGGTCTAACACACAGTTTGGGAACTGACACCTGGAGGTCTCTGCGATCACCCTGGGGAACGAGTGAAACCAAACCAGACACCTCCTATGGCTCAGAGACTGGAACATCTTCCTGCAAAGGTAACCCAAGGATCATCACCTGTCATGTCTCTTTTCCAGTCAGCCATCGGGTTCCCTTTGAGAACACTGTGTATTGCAATATGTTTGCTGGCTCTTAAGCTCCTGAATCACATTAATTGCCGCTACCCAGAGAAGGTCTTGTAATTTTTAAGAGTTTATTTCCAATTGCGTACCATCTTGCATGGCTGCTGGAAGGTATAAAGAAACGGATTATTAACTGTCTTCTTGGCAGTTCGAGAATGCTGATGAATCTTAGTTCATGCTGCAGTGAATATAGAAGAAAGGGTAATGTGTTGAGTTCTATTTTTAATGCAAATCTTAAACAAATTTTAAAAGTGCTAAACTGAATATTGTCTTTTTTCTTCTCCTCACAGATCACACTAGTCATTCAGTGTGAATATTTATTTTTTCTGCTTTTCTGCAGAGTTTAATGTTGGTGACACCTAAACCAGGTGGATACCTTCCCTCCACGACCACTTCACCAGCTTGTTCTCAAAATGATTAATGACACTAAGTGTTCAACAGAGGTGACAAATGTGTCAGCTTGAAATGTTCATGAAAATACAGCTTTTCTTTTTCTAGCAAATTAAAAGGTTCTGAGCTACCAGTTGGGATACCAGTCCTGTGACATAGTAAATCCTACAGGACTGTCTTTCGAGGTTTCATACCACTTTGAAGGCAGTATTTGATTGCAGAACTGCAGAAGTGAGAATTTGTACAAAGTGTATGTGGTTTGGGTTATATCCGTGAGCTTTGTGTTGACAACCATTCACAGAACAAAACCTGAGATTTTATTGCTAGCATATCAAGACCGGTTGCATCTTCAGTTCTTCAGGAAGTCTGTGGCTTTATGCCAATCATTCTTCACAGATAAAATACTGGTAGTTGATAGCATCAGTACTTGTGCAAATATGTCATCCGTGTTGCCTATGAAAATGCCAAGCACAGTTTATTTTGCTAGACGAGTTAATTACACGTGTTTGGCAGTAACCCAGTTAGCAATTCAATCTTCTCACCTAATTTTTATCTGTAAATTTCAAAAAGCAAGTAGTGAAGTAAGAAACAAATTTAAAAATAATTAGCTGGAAAAGGAAGAAAAATAATCAATAGCTTCATTATAACTTGAAACAAAGGTTCAAGAAAGGAAGAGTGGAGACATCCTCATTACATATGCACGGCTGACAGAGTCTGCTAGTGAGCTCCAAAGACAGACAATCCTTTTTAATTAGCACAAATGAGTACACAGAACCAAAAAGTAACAGCATCCCAGAAGAAATAACAGTTTTAACCTTTGGAAGCAAGGTTTCATTTAAGGGTACTGGTTCTGGGATCTCTGCCACTTGTTTAGGGGAACTACTGAATTCCAGCTAAGAATGACAGAATCAAAGAATCACAGAATGTTAGA